>NC_081445.1:3030653-3039747 GCF_007210705.1 Tigriopus californicus | reverse complement strand
GCTAGAGAAATCTGCTTTAATAACTTTTAATGAAAGACAATCTTCTTTTTTTGGTACTGTGCAATTCATAATGCGTTTCAATGGTCAAGGCAATTTGAGGCCAAATTCTTCATACTTCTGATTTTAGGCATTCACTTTAGTGGTGTTAAAGAGAGTACTAAAAAGTTATTCTTATTCTTATTCTAGGATGAGACAGTGATTCCTACAGAACATATTGTAAAGGCCAATTGGTTTAGTATAGTTGTTTAGAGTTAATAAAGGTGATGGCTAACTATGGCCTATGTTTAGACTTTAATTATTGCAAGGATCTCTTTTCAGATATTTGGGTGATTACGCCACAAACCCAAGACTCAGCTTCATCATTACATTTTAAGACGTAAGCATATCAAATTTTTGGATTGATATGATAACTCTTGCTGAATTTCAAAATGACTGATTTTCAAAACGAATTTACTTTTGAGGAATTCCAAATGTTTTCAAATGTTTTTTCTTTGGCTTCAAATCACGTCACTCTATTAGTTATGCATTGAAAAACAGAAACTTTGGTCGAAAACAAGAGATATGCACATGTTTCTGCCACTTTCAATTAGACTTAAATGAGGGTTTAGAACATTAAGTACCAGAAGTGTCACTACTTGTTCATTCTTTCTTACCTCTTCATTGTGATATTTGCCTTCAGAATTTCCCTATGGACACATTATTGGTGATTTCTCCTTATTGGTATTGGGCATTTGAAGGTGAAATTCACATTTGACCACAATGCCAATGGGAAATACCCTCGTGTTGAAAACATCCCAAGAACAGTTTCACTCAATCATAGATAATCATGCCTTGGGTGCCCTAAACAAAATATGGTCAACAATGATGTTATTTTGACACTCAATTAACGTAGATTAGTGCAGTACTTGAGTTCAGGCGAAATTTTTTGCCGTCATGGCCACTTCTTGACTCGAGCGCGACCAGGGTTCAAACAGATTTGATAGCCAAAGCCAGCTTGACTTGTTATTGGTATTTACTTAGTGGGCATTGTTATGTTCTTATCTCATCTAGTCAATCTGCTCTTTTCCTTCAATGCATGCTCTCGGTGATTCATCTCTCTTCTGCGTATATATACCTATAACTCAAGTCAATAAACAACTAGTCATCCACCGGCTCACGACCATCTAACAGGCATGGTCATGGTTTAACCATGAAATAAAGTTGAAAATAATTACAAACATTTCCACAATAATGCAACTCATTAGCCTCCTCATTTGAAAAGAGAAGTCCCGAATGAGCAATTTCAAGGCAAGTAGGACGAGTCGAAAATTCTAGTCTATTTCACCACTTAATGCCAAACTGTTGACCCAGCCGTTCTGGCCAAGACTACGCCAGCCTTAAGACATAATACAGGCTGAATTAGTGTTGCTACTTTGTTGTTTCTCCCTTGTGGGTCACCCATGAAAGGGAATCTGTGAGTGAGCGGAGTCCATCTCTTTTTTTTAGATGTCCGTGATGTATTCTATGTCTCATCCGGCTTTCCGTTTAGTATATCAATAAAGCTACAAGACCAACGATAACTTAAGACATAATACAAGCTGAATTAGTGTTGCTACTTTGTTGTTTCTCCCTTGTGGGTCACCCATGAAAGGGAATCTGTGAGTGAGCGGAGTCCATCTCTTCTTTTTAGATGTCCGTGATGTATTCTATGTCTCATCCGGCTTTCCGTTTAGTATATCAATAAAGCTACAAGACCAACAACTTATCGGCGAATACAACATTGGATCAACAGACTTACGTCCGTCCATTCATCGACGTGGAGCTTGAGAATATGGTCGCTCCACAGGTGAGCATGACGACCGAAATATTTGGGGTTAGTGGTATGCTCGAACTCATTGAAGCCGAGTTCCGCCAACAGGATCTGATGCAAGCCAAACGGGTTGAATACTTCGGAACCAATTGGAAGTCCGGCGACTCATATTCCAAGCACCTTGCCAAGACGGAATCACTGGCCAAGGAAGCCGACCTGGCTAACATGTCCATCGACCAAATTCAAGCCTTTTGTCTCGTCTCTTCCGTGTATGCAGATGAGAAGCTGAAGAAGAAGCTGCTTGAGCTGGAGAATCCTTCCCTGATGACAGTGAAGTAGAAGATACTGTCGTATGAAAGGGTCATCTTCGCAGCTTCTACACCGTTGTCAACGGCCTCCGCCGAGGTCAATAGAGTGATTGGACAACAGTCCCGGAAGAAGAGTAACCGGCAAAAGTCTGGTAAAGCCAAATAATGGGCGGATCTGGAAGAAAAATGCACTTGCTACGGCGCCAAGGAGGACAAGGCTGCACAGTGCCCCAAGAGAATGTCCTCGTGCAACATGTGTGGCTGTAAAGGGCACTTGAGCTCCGTATGTATGAGTGGTGTGCCATTCCCAAAGACACCTGCCCGAGCTTCCCAGGTCACAGAGGCCAACACAACGTCTTCAAAGCAACCGGAAGAACCCGAGGCCGTCGGTCAAACTCCCTTCAACTAAGAGGATTCCGACTTTGTCGTCACAAGTCCGTGGTGTTGAGGCAGTTCAGAGCGCTTCTGGGTCGTGCGCAACCCAAAGGANCAAATCCAGGTGTAGGGACCCACACCGCCAATCCGGAGAAGGGCGTTGCGTGAGAAGCGCGCGCATATGAACGCTGATCTTTGCTCTCTGGCAAGGAAGGCAAGTTTGACATCATTCCTGCACGTTGGTTTTCATCCTTGGCCGGACAAACCTTGAGACCATCTTCAAGAGCATGAGTTTGGAGCAATGTTAGAGAGGGAATGGATGCTTGAGAACGCCGCGTAGTGCCAAGAGGGAGGCACAAAAGGGGGTGGCAGTGGACCAGAGAGGTGGCTTAGAGGGCTCGTGTCATGGCGATCCACTAACGTTGGATGAAAGAAAACTCTCTTCCCATTTCAGATAAACTTGGCCATTGGTCTTATTCAATTGCTTGGACAACCCGATCTCTTTCTCAATCACTGCCTCAAGCAATAGCGTTATGACCATCTTCAGACAACGATAACATGTCCGCTTCTCGGCTCCACCCTTTGAGAATATTTATTTGGTTATTGGTTATTAAGAATGGTTATTTGGGACCCGCTCCCCGTCTCTCTGCGCCCTCTTGGGCCTGCATATCTCCAACGTTCGAGTCACAGCTTCTGCTAAATGCGCCGCTTGGACCACACCATCCTATTTTTCGCAAGTGACATTCAATACTTCGGATCGCAGGTCATTAACTAAACCATTGACGAATCCGTTCCCGGGCAACTGATCCTTCTTAACCTTCGCAAATCAGGGGTAGCCCTCCTGAATCACCTGAAGGCATTGATTGGCAAAGTCTTGAACCGCTAATCCATCCGCATTGACGAGGTCCAAAATAATTTCTATACCTCTGCTTTGCGATATCGTTGTAGTCTTCATCCAATCAAAACTGGCCAGAGTTGTGGCATCCAGGTCATTTAAAACGATCAAGGATACCTCCATAGATCGAGGTACATGAGATAATCACTCAAAAACTCTTGAGCCTTCTTGGGCTCCGGCCTCACGGTCACCACGTTGGCCATGATTGGTGTTTTTATCCGATGAGGTATCCTCCTTGCTACTACAGATAATATACTGCTAATTAATTGTCATTGAAATGAAGCAGTCTTTGTGACGACTTTCGCTTTCAGTTTTCAACGTTCAAAAATCACGGAAATCCACTCTTTAATTAAGGTCAAAAGGTAAGAATCCCAGTGCTCCTACCTTGTAGTACGACACAGCTGCCAATATGGTGTCTTGTGGAACAATGTCCGATTCACTCATAAGCATACATCGACTCCCGCGAGTAGAGGTGGCCAGATTAGCCTCTCGACACAAATTACAGATCACAGTTACATTATGAACTTTCATTCCCAGAATCTTCCTTACCTATCACAGTTATTCACTTATAATGTTGTCAATTTTGTGCTCACACTAGTTGTAAGTACAAAGTGATTGGCTAATTGGTTGGAGCTTACCAAAGGAATATAATTCAATTTTTATTGATTAGAGTTAAAATGAATTTCAATTACAAAAGTAATTGCTGAAGAAGATCTACCTACTAACATTTGTTCTGCTTGGACTTTTTTGCATCGCCTTTTTCATGTGCACTGAACATCAAGTCGGTCACGCGTGAAATTGCATTGTGAACTTACTTATAGCTCCAGCCAAATTCCATCAATGCAGATCGCAAACAAGTCCTTAAATTTGTTACAAGGTGATCCGGGTTTCAACTGAACAGAGCCTATACTCCAAGCTGGCTTACTAATTGAAGAACATGATACTTACCCGATAATGAAGCCAAAGTGTAAATGAGGCCTCTTGAGGATGGAGAACTTCCTGTCTTGAACCCTTCTTCCAAATTGTTGTAAGTGCCTTCGTATTGGCGTTATTCTTACTCCAGAAAGCTTGAGGTGCAGGCATCTTGACTGGCGAATTTCTTTTGGGTACAATTTGCAATAAATTTCAATCAAACGACACGAACCCTTATCGCCTGATAACGGGCAATTCGATTTTTTAGACTCAGAAATTATATAATGCTTTCACGTCGAACAAAAGTTTGACGGTTCGGATCGTTCGGATCTACGAAAGAGCTGAACCGAGAAAACGCACGATAAGCTTCTACGGTAAGGACTGCGATGAAGGAGTTAAACAAACTCTAGCGGCCAAAAAAGGAAAAACAGCCTTAGAAGGGAAAAACCATGTGAAGACAGGTACAAACAAAAGTTATTAAACTTCTTATGAATGATTTGAGTTTATGCGAGATTGTAAAATGAGAGTGATGAGTAGAGACTTTTTAGCGCGTAGACTAAATATCTTATCATTTTGGGGCATTTTTAAACATTCAGGTGGTTGGGACCAAATTTCCGGAAAAATAACAATTTCGGTGTCTAATAATCTTAAAATTGGACATTTTTCTGTCTGTTGCAAGCCTGAACTTAACTTGCTAATGATCAAGACCGTTCATGTAGAGTAGTTCACCTTAGCATTGCATTTATCCAAATCTTGGCTACGTTTTTTTTACGATTGCAAGATTACGTGCAAAATATGAAATTAATAGTTCGTGGCATGTGAACTTTAGACCTTTGGGAGGAGGATGCAGTTTAAGAAGTTGCAATATTGGCTTTAGTAAAGTTTGCAACACCCAATTTGAGATTTTGTGACTCAAGTACACCAAAATAAAAGTGCAAAGAAAATATTCCATGTAGTAAACCCCTTTCCAACACAAATGGCCAGTTAACATTTATCAAATGGTTTCAAGCCAAGTCTTTGGCAAATGCACTGAACCAGTTATCAAGTCAGTGGCAGAAGAAAATTATTCGCCCAGGTCATGTCAAAGTGAGGTCTTCATATTCTCTGAGGGTGTGTGTCTAATTCAATGACGTATTTATATCAAAGATAATGTGATGATGATACAGCCCAGATGGAGAGATCCCACCGTCATCCCATCCTTCGTCCGTGGCACGTGCAACGCAATACGCCACCCAGATTCAAATGATTCAGGCCACTTCTTCCAAGGCCTGGGCCCGATTCCAAGAATTGGCCTGAAAGGCCTTTATTCGGCTTTTTACAATCGTGGACATCCCAACAAACAACGGTCAAGGCACGCCTCTGTCCCGCCTCATCCAGACATGCCCCTTTCCAGACATGCCCCTATTTCACCTCATCCAGACATGCGCCTATCCAGATACGGCATTATACCGGCGCATCCACGTTCCAACATGCCGCGTTTCGACACGCCTCCATCTCAACTCGCTTCATCCCGACACGCCCCTGTCCACCTCGTCTGAAGTAGAGCTTGATAGAGCTTAATTGGTCATTTTATACGGACTCGGATTGTTGGCCTGAAAAGTTTAGATCCAAAACCCATGGTAAATCGAGCCCCATGGGTGCCAATATTCTTGGCCAAGTTAACATTGGCAAGAAATCATCGAGTGTAAGTGGTAATCTTGGTTATTACACAGATCTCGGTGATCAGAATCATGAGCATTTTGGCACATTTCCGTCCGTTTTTTCAGATTCCATGAGAGAGAAAATATCGGTTTACGTCTCTAAAACCATGACGAGATCAACCGGTCCGGATCAACCTCTATTGTCTGAGGAAAGTGTTCAAATAAGGAGAATTGGACGCCATTTACGTCCCCAAATTTTCAATTGCTTTGGGATTATGGTCATCAGCCACTCGTTCGACCAACGATTTAGTGCCAGCTAAGAAATGCGTCATGGCGTTATTGCTAATAAGAACCTTTATTGCGACTCTTGGTCATGTCAATAAGTTAAATCACAGACTCATAAAAATATCAACAGCAAACAAAATGTAAGAATTGACTGAATAGGCCTTTGTTCAGCCTCTTACAACTGTGGACATCCCAACAAACAATGGTCAAGGCACATCTCTGTCCCGCCTCATCCGGACATGCCCGGGCTAAAGCTGTCCATTGGATCCGACTTTTGGGATTCGGTTCGGATTGAGGAAATACTTGCAGCTCCCCCAGCTTCTATTTGGGTGGCCATTTTGTTCAGACTTGTTTTGTTGGCCTGAAAAGTGAGATTCGAAAGATAACACAAAGTTACTGAATAAAGTAATTGGATCCGACCTCGTTTGGCCGATATTTATGATTAAAACATTAATATGATTCATTGAAAGTGATTTTCAAACGAAACAAACACATTGCAGAACCAATTGCCTCATCATGCATGTGATAAGACTCTTTTAGCTGAAGTTAAACGGCTATTACAATAGTTATTTCCATCCAGTCAGATAGTTGGGAGATGCTATCAGGTTCGATGCACAGCTCTACTTCAGACGAGCAAGAACCTGTGAGCATCTCATCAGAAACTGAGATATATTACCATCAAGGCCAGGAGAGCTCGAGAGTCTCAAGTCAAGTGGCTCAGAGTTGTTATGACTAGAGGGTTTTGACTCATTGAAGCGGGAAAGGAAGATGACGTCATCGTCAAATTTTGAGAGATCACTCATACTTTGGAGGCTTCATATCTCTTTGCTGAGGGATTAAATTGAAGGTTCAGTCCTTTTATCCATTAAAGGAATGGTTCATGCAGGTAGGTATTTTTATAAACTGTCTAAGTTTCACTCATTAACATGCATAAAAACTAATTTTAGAAGAAAAAAGCCGTTTTGCGGCTGATTTTTTTGTATTTTAGAATTTCGTATTTTTGCAATAAACTTTTTGAAACCTTAGAAACTGTTATTGTCCAATATTGAGATTTATATCTTGGATTTTTAGTACCTCTACTGTTATGAAAAGTGCTCCAATGACCTCCCAAAATTTGTGCTGCTTTTCATCGTGCAGCTGCCACTTCAATGTGTCAATAGCATGACCAATAGCAGACCGATTTGGCTGGAAGCTCGTGTGATGTGATGCTAGTCGCGTTGATGCTGGTTGAGTTGGTGTCTTTTAGTTGACATGCTATAAAACATTTTTGGTATGGAATTGGAATGTGATAAATTTCATTTTCTGAGGATGTAATTGTAATTGATTACGCTTTACGACTAAGCAGTCGTAATCCAATACGTTTGGTAGAGCAATTGGACCACCTCTGATGATTGATCCGCCAATAATAAAATTTCAATTGAGGGGATAAATTGACTTAAAAATTTGGGTTCATTCCTATTTTAACTCGAAAAATAAAAAAGAGCAATTACTTTGCTAATTTTTTTTAAATTGTTTGCGGACTTCCGTACCGCCACCGGGATTGGAATCCCAGCAGTTCAAGACGATAAGTCAAGGACATCGGCCAGAACCTGAAGCATCACAATGGAAGTGGCAGGCACTTTGAAATCGATCTGACTTCTATTGTGAGGCTCCAGGTCCTGGCCGATGTCCTTGAGCATTTTTGACGTCGGTGAGGTGGAGCTTGAGAGAGAGTTCTTCTGTATATTGACTCCATTGTGAAAATTGTGAAAACGCCTTAAGGGGAAAGATGAATAACAAACAAAGTACATCAAATTGTCACTGTTTTCCCTAGAACCCCAAAGAACCTTTTTTCTACTTTAGAACTCGAGATATCAAGCCATTAAGTTGTTGGGAAATCATTTTTGACCACCCGTTGCATCAATTTATTTACATTTTTACTCTCTCTTGCCATTCTAATCTTCTGAAGAAGAATGATCAAGTTGTCGCCCTTGCGAGAACATTACATCCCAGTGCATTAATATGCTTAGCTTTGCCTTCAAAAGGAACCCGTCAATCAACGAGTGCGTGTGTGTTTTATTTAATTCTTTGGGACACTCGGCTTACTGATTGATCTTCCTAATGCTTCAATACTACGAGATTGTCTGAAGGAATTTGAAGATAGGTTGAAACTTAAAGCATTGGGCGACCTATCTCTAAGGTGACATTACAAAGAATTGAACAAAACATACATTTGCTAATCAATTGACAGGTGCATGGGTACGAGAAGATTATTGGATTTGTGAAAAAAAACAAATGCTAATGCAAGCAAGGTCAAACGATCATTTTGCTACTAACGGGTTTGAAGCCTTGAGCCCTTATTGATGTAATTCGGTGGGTTGCTGTTGGCATCTTTCTCTGATTCGTGTGAATCATAGAATTTGCATGTCTTTTTTTTATTTGGTTTTCTACGGGCTTTTCTACCCGCTACAGGGAATGTAATCCCCAGTACTATTGAAATGAAAGGTTATAATTCGTCCATTTATTACCTTTCACTCTTTATACGATATTTGGTCTTCCGAAGAATTTGAGTTGGCAGACCGAGCTAGTCCTTGAATATAGGGTTGATCTGGAATGCTGTCTAAAAATTTGTCCATGTCGGACATAAAATATGCTACCGGATCAACAAGGCCTACGTATTCCCTACGAATATCAGAGGGTAGCAAATTAAACATTGAAGGAGCCCGAGAAAGAACAGATGTGGACTTCATTGTTCGAACTAGCCTGGATTCTCGAAGGCTTGAAGGTGCTCTCAAAACGCACATTAAGCCTCTGCGGTCACTAGCATTGACCCTAAATCCTGGGTTGGGACAAAGCTCATGGATACTTTTGAAGACGTACAGTATCAGATACCTTTCGTACCTTCTCTGAA
>NC_081445.1:3028568-3029653 GCF_007210705.1 Tigriopus californicus | reverse complement strand
TTCAAAGTTATGTAGAAAACATTACATAAAATTTGAATTTTCGGCCTGCTCTTGGTCAGCTACATAAGCTTTTGACAACATAACTTTGAAACGATCGACTTTGCATATAAATGATATAAATTGACCTACCGTTAAGTGAGGAGATTTACATTTCTTATTTTATTACTTTGATTCAAAAAGTGACTCAGAGTGGCTATGACCAAGAGCAGGCTGATTTGGCGGGAAGCTCGTTTGAGGTCCATATTTCTAGAAGTCCGTGGCCAGACCCACCTTTTTGGCCGGTTTTACTCTAGAGCACGCCGGCTTTTGAGTAATGGTCGACCCTATCTCGAGAACATGATGATCTGACAGATTATTAGGAGTCACATGGACATACTGGATCAGATCAGGGTCATTGGAAAAAGACAAGTCAAGAACGCTATTCGCTCTAGTGGCTACACCAACATGCTGAGATAGATTGCGCAAGATCTGAAATTCTTCCAGATTTTTGAACGACTGAGATGTCGATTTCGAAATGGGAATATACCCATCGGGACTAAACTCCCACTCTACAACGCTAGCCGGAAAATTAAAGTCCCCTACAAAGAAAACCTTTGAGCAAACTGCCTGATCCAACTGGAGAGCTGAAGTAAAATAGCTTACTGAACAAGAAGGGGGTCTATACATTGTAACAATAGACAAATCAAGACCTTGAAGATGACAAACTAAGACCTCTACTTCTCCATTAGACATTTTTACATGACTAGTGTGCAGGTCATTTCTAACATATAGACATACGCCCCCATGCGGAAAAATGGGATTGTCAGGGCGTACTCTATCACATCGAACTAAGTTGAAACCAACTATGGATAGTTCTTCATCTAAGACTCCTGGCCAAAGCCAGGTTTCCGTTATAGAGATGAATGAAATATCTGTCTCCACGACCAGTTCTTCTAAGATTTTTAATTTTGTGCCGTCTTTTTTGGAAATAAGACAATGCACATTCAGATAAAGCCCTTTTACGGGCTTATTGTCCTTCGATGGACTAGTGCTATCAAATCTTTGACTAGGCCCTCTAACCTTAAAAAATCCTGTTTTTGGACAAA
>NC_081445.1:3024463-3028139 GCF_007210705.1 Tigriopus californicus | reverse complement strand
TCAGATCAAGAGTGTCAGTGCCTGTGTCCCTTTTGTCCCTGGCTTTTTGCATCTCTGTCGTTTATGGACATCGCAAATTTCGATAACATTCTCTACTATGCTCTCTTTGACCTCTATGACCTCTTTGACTATAAGGGGCATTTTTGTCAAATCAAGAGAGTCAGTGCCTGTGTCCCTTTTGCCTACACTTGACTGGTTCATCCCACAGTCAAGTAGTGGCTGGGTGTGACCAACCCAAGCTATTAAAGCTTCCATAATGAAAGGCTTATTGATAGAGGACGTAGTTTTCCCATCCAAAACCAGCTGAAGACAGTTCCTAGCCCCTTCAGAAAGTCCCTTCAACAAAGCTTCCATGGTTATTGGAAGCAAGGCTATTTGAGGGATCCTAATCAGAAGTACTGGAAAACTTGAACAAAGAATATGGAGAAATATTCCGGAAGCTTCCTTCAGGACGTTTTATTTGCCTATTTTTGATGTTAAACGGCACAAATTCAAACTTCATGCGAGGATCAACTTGTTTCTGAGAGGTTGTCACCATGAGTCGCAATAAAGATTAATACTATTATTATTACTTGATTTTTCCTCTATGGAAGAATATAATAAAAATCCGAAGCGTCGGAGTAGTAATATGTCCCTGTTATTAGGGTATCGACTTTTATTAGCCAAAATTACTGTTTGTTTGATCAGCACTCTTTAAAGTTTGTTTGTGCATTCTCCCCGATAACTCCCAATCCAGCTTTCGCAAAGGTTTCAGCAAGATGTTTAAGTTGAACTACTGATTTTATTTTTTTGGTTGGGGGTGCTAGGGTCGGAGGGGTGAGCCCCTCGCCCAGCCACCGCAGCCAGCCATTACATCGTTCACTTCCAAATTCCGTTAAGCCGTTTCATGTCCAGTATCAGTTTTGGCTTCTCCGTCTGTGCTGTGGTTAGCGTTTAAAAGTTTCCTTACGATCAAAAATAGTTATCGTATGTTGAAAGCTATATAAGAGAATGTAAATGTCGGTTGTCGCATTATGGATGAAGGCGAGTTTAACTACCGGTACATCAATAACCAGTTTCATCTCAAAGCCATATTGAATGAAAATCATCATTTCCTCTCCGGTCAATTGAAGCAGCTCTCATGATTTATGGGCCAAAATTCCTCCGTGGACCATAACAAAAGCTCCTCAAAAACGTGTTGGGCACTCCTTTCGACTGTCAAATAAAAATATTATTAATTATCCCACCAATGAAACGGTTTACCCAAGACGGGGCAGGGCATAAGTCAGTTAACAACGATAAGGTTTCAGTAGAAGTTAGCTGATCCTTCTAATTTGGTCTTAGATTTTGCAGTTTTCCGTGTTGTTCAGAACCTTCACGCATCCGTCAAATCAGTAACCTTTGGTAGAACTTATTTGACATGATAATAAAATGAAAATCATACGAGACCAAGGCCCAGAAGTAACTGAACACTGTTGTTTGTAATCTGGAAGCCCTAAAGGCATCAAACAGAAGGGATTAACCAATGTTGGAAGAGATTGAATTTTGTTTGATCAACAATCAATCGCATACGTACCCTCTTAAAGCTTTATGCATCCATTCTCAAAGATATACACCACGTCTCCTTTCAACCGACGTTTGTTTGAGCAAGATAACGAACTAAAGATAAGCATGAAGTTACGCTACTCAATTTTCTCTCATGATCAGATATTATCTTCCTATTTCAGTCACATTAAGAAACAAAGTTTCTATTCTGTACCTAACATCATCATTCAACACTATGTTTGGCGAGATCACAAGGCTAGGGGATTACAATAGCAATGTTATGGAAACCTAATAAGTTAATGAGCAAGTTTATCATAATTTTGTCTCTTGAACGCTTTTCTCATCTTTTTGTTCCATTAACGAATAATTTGCAGGTAGGGTTCCATCTTTGTTTTCATTCTGCTCAGCATTTTCTTCAACGGTTGGGTGTGGCTCAGGCTTTTCGGAAATTACCGAGGAGTCTTCCGTTTCTTTGGCAAGTCTGCTTAAAAACACCAGGAAATTGTCTCGAGTCATGGCTTGGGACAAGTAGTAAAGAATCAACCAGTCCGAATAGTCAAGTTTCATGGTAATTACTTTCACTTGGTGCCCGAAAGTAGCTGCTTCTTCCTTTGACAACCCGAATGTAAGGTACAAATTGAAGACCCTGCAAAAAAGAGTGGTTGGAGATGATCTGTTTTTCTCATGTTATGTTAAGTAAGACTCTTGTATGAGAGGAATATCTAATCGAATGAAGTCTCCACATTGATACCCTGAATATTGAACCTATCTATCATTTGTTTTTCAATTGACTGTCTATGTTCAAATGGAGTTTTGGAGTCTCAAAGTTAAAGACCCAAAATGCAGAGATGCCCGAGATTGAGTTCGCATGATCAGAGGTACTCAAAACATCTATTTATCAAATTATTAAAAAAAATTACGTCCTATTATTATTATTGGAGGACGGTTTTAAAAGTTTTTCATATTGCAAATGTTTTTTCACATTCACCAAAAAAAATCACGAAGCACCAAAGACATTGTGAAACAAATCTTTACGTGACTTGCAAAGTAGTAATCCGTATGGTCGACTAATAGGCGGCATACAAATTCAACTGTAAATCTTGTGTCCCTGCGAAAAATATACACTTGAAAAACAGGCACTTCTGCAACATGTACCAATTCACAAGCGAGAAATTGATTCTAAAACCTTATTTGGGGTAGGTACATATATTGAAATCAAGAGGCGCCCAATTGAATGGAAGATTCGGACCCTCAAACAACATCAATAACCCATGGAGCCAAGAGCAAGACGCAACTTTTATTATTGAAATCCAATCTATCCCATCCATACATCCTAGATCCGGCCAAGCAATTGAGCAGGTAATGCAGCAATCAAATCAACTTCTAAAACCTTATTTGGTGTCAGAGACATCTACTGAAATCAAGAAACGCCCCTTTGAATGGAAGATTCGAACCCTCAAACTAAACCAATGAATCATGGAACCAAGTGACAGCTATAAGATCCCACAGTGGTAAAAATACCCTTAAAAGTTTTGACAGAAATTCCCAAACACAGCTTGGCATTTTTCAACCTCAGAAAATTATGGGGAACAATTTTGATTTTAATGCCTTTTGGAATTCTTGCCCACATAAAAAACTTACCCTAAAAACATTATAAAAACTAAAATTTTCAAAAACCTACTCAATATAAATTGGGAGCACGCTTACTTAGCTCTTGGATATAAGTCATGATATTATCTATTGCACCGCTACTTAGTTACATGGGATTTAGTGGTCCAAATTTCATCGTTTTTTGCCTCAAAATGCCCCGGTTAAATGTTAATATAATTTCCCAATGAATTAATGTCGATTTTCATTATCACAAAAATAAACGATTCTTTTTCTTTTTCTTGCATAGTCTCACAACAGCTAAAAATGCTATATAATGTCGCTTAAGACAAAGAAAAAGTGTGATCTTTGAAAATGTGCTTTACAATCATCACGTGTACACTTAGTTACGCATTCACTTGAATTCTGAAGACAATACATATAACAGACAATGATATAGATTTTGCCGGTTCTTAAATGCTTTGTTGAAACTGATCAAAAATAGCATCTTTAAAACTTCATTGGCATGTGTGAAATTTTCAGTGATCGCTCAACAAAATGTCTT
>NC_081445.1:3005779-3024428 GCF_007210705.1 Tigriopus californicus | reverse complement strand
TTATATACATGGTTGTAAGAGGTTTTAAGATATTTTGAAATAATATAACTAAGTGTGCTTCAAAATTTCATTTAGTAGGTTTTTCAAAATTTTGTTTTATTAATGTTCTTAGATATGTAAGTTTTTTATGTGGGCTATAACACTACGAAGCAAAATAAAAAAAAATTACCCATGCTTTTCTGAGGTAGAAATATGCCCAGTTATGTTTGGGGATTTCTCTGGAAACTTGATGGGGCTTTTTGAACACCGTGATCCATTATTGAATGGACAACCTATCCCATCCATCCATGCAACTTAGATCCGGCCAGCCAATTGCGCACGAGATACTGCCCTCAAAATAACTACTAACACTTTATCCGGTGTCACAGGCGTTTGCTGAAGTCAAGGGAGTCCCTTTGATTGGAAGAATCGGACCATCAAACTAAACCAATGACCCATGAAGCAAAGGGACCGCAATAAGATCCATCATTGAATGGCCAACAGATCTCATTCATGCATCCTAGATCCGGCCAAGCAATTGACCAGGAATTGCTGCTCTTAAATTAACTGATAGCACCTTATTTGGAGTCAGAGACACATGGTATACGGAATTCAAGAGACGCCCATTTGAATTAGAGATTTGAACCCTCAATCTAAATCAAAGATCCAAGGAACCAAGGGAAAGCCTCACGATCTATTTTGCATTCCTGACAGTGCTGCCAGGTCTCCAGGCTCCATGCATGCCAGATAGAAACCAAAATATATCAGAAAACATGCCAGAAAGAAATAGTAAAGACGTCTCACATTTCATAACTTTTTACAAAGAGCTATTGTGGCAGAACGCTTGTTCCTCCAACACTCCATATTCCACTGAAAAACTTTGAAATACTTTCTCACCTTTCTCGCGAATCAGGATAACAAAACTGGCAAAATCGCACCAACAGGGCAACTGCAGTGACCACAAGCAGCACCATATACCAGTACCACAAGAAAATGAAAATCTTCTCATTGATGATATTCATCCCTAAGACGCAAAGAGCGTCAAACCTCTGAATCGTTCCAGATCCACCATACTTATGAAAGATACACTTTGTCATGCGAGGGAATATCCTTGACATTGGATCCACACGTTGTTCAGGCTCCATACTCAGAAAAGTCCAAACCTTAAAAGAAAATAGTCCTTGATTGGATTCAAAGGTACTTTTGGTCTCTTTGCACATTTTTGATCTGAATATTTTGGATTTAGATCTTGGAATATTTTGGCACTCAAAGGTGATGTTTCAGAGAAATATAGTTCTCTGATATAAACTTCCAAATTTAGTTTTATGTCGTAAATTATGCAACTCATTTCGAATGAGTTCTTCTTCATTGAGTCATTAAAAACAATATGTGATTGATAATATGGCGCACCCAGAACTAATTTCAAAGGATTTAAACAAATAAAAGATGCAATACAATGGGCTAAGGTCCTTCATCAACGACCTGTAAACGAAGCCTGGCTACTCGATGGAAAACAGTTCAAAATGGAATGAAGCGAATATCCAGCGGTGTACATGAATTGTGGGGGAAATCCGGACACCTGGTCTCCATCCAAGGCTTTCATTATCCGGCCTCTATCAGAGGGTTCCATCTTCTGGTCTCCTTCCAAGGCATCCATTATCCGGCATCCATTATCTGGCATCCATATTCTAAGCTCATTCATTTGTAGAATGGGTCATTTCAAAGGACTACTGTCAAAAGCTGATGTGGATAATCAAGAGCAGGTCAAAAACTCAATTTTCATTGATGGTAATTGCTGTAAATGACTTTGATCTCAACTCCTGATGAGTACCCTACGCAAGATTTTGGTCCCAAATTTGATAAAAACCATCAAAATGACAAGAGTTTTTATAGAGCTTTTGAATTAAGTAAATTGTTTAGGAGATACATAATTTTCGTCCCCATCTTTACGTAGAAGTCCGTGACTTTACAAAAAATGCTTAAAATGTGCTCAGACGAATGAGGGTAACTCTGGAAAATTTCATACTCCCCGTTTTCTAAGGATTTCAAGCATTCTGTCCCTTAATTTATTCAAGTTCCAATTGCTATGTTTGCCAACTTCGTACCATTCGATCTCGAACAGCCAATCAGCAAGCACCCTCTCAAAACTACAACAATAAAATCCAAGAAATTTAAGGTTGCGTGAAAACTCTAGAGTAGGAACCTTAGTGGTTATAAAAATGGGTACAGTTACCATAAACACATTGCCATGAAGGTGGAAGTGATACGACCAATTACAAAGAATTTCGACCATGCCGTCAAATTTTCCATTCCCTCCATGGCCAGGTTTTTGAACAACGAATCTCTTCAAGTTTGAATCCAATGAAAACCTCATATAATTCAGGACCTTAAAACTGACCCCCGCCTCTTGAACCGATGTATGGGATAAACACCAAAATCAAGAAAAAACCCTTGGAATAGAAGATCTGGACACTGAAACTGTTAAGTGAGAAATTATTGAATAGCCAATCTCTCCCATCCATGCACCCTGGATCCGGCCAGCCATTTGAGCATAAAATGAAGCCCTCAAATTAACTGCTAAAACGTTGATTTCAGAATGTGTCTCTGAAACCAAATAGAAACACCCACCATAATAAAAGATTCGAACCCTCAAACTAAACCAATGACCTAAGGCTTGGACCCAAGGTCGAATATTGAACGGCCAATTTATCCCATCCATGCATCCTAGATCCCGCCAACCAATTGAGCAGAACTTGCGCAGCAAAATAACAACTGACACTCTTTCTTTTTCCAGAGGCATAAAAGGAAATCAAGACATGCCCCTTTAAATGGAAGATCAAAACCCTCAAACTAAACCAGCAACCAATGGAGCTAAGGGAACGCCACAAGACCCATTATTGAACGGCCAATCAGTCGCATCTAATGATAATAGGTCCGGCCAGCCAATTAAGCAGGGAGTGCGCCCGCAAATTATATCCAGTGTCAAATACATATTCTAACACCATGAGAGGTCCTTTTGAAAAGAAAATTTGGACCCCCAAACTAAACCAAAGACCCATGGGACCAAGCCAAGGATAAGCCACAAGATCTTTTATTGAATGGACAATCTCTCCAATTAATGGATCCTAGATCCGGCCAGCCAATTGAGCCAATAATTGGTTTCAGTTTGTATCTCTAAGACCAAATAGAGGCACCCACTGAAATAGAAGATTTGGACACTCAAATTAAAACACCGACCCAACAGTACGATGTAAGATCTATTATTGAACGGCCAATTGCCAAATCATTGCAAATATTTAATTGGGTGTCAGTTACATATACTAACATCATGAGAGGCCTCCTTTGAAAAGAAGACTCGGGCCCTGAAGTTAAACCAAAGACCCATTGAGCCAAGCCAAGGATAATCCACAAGACCTACTATTGAATGACCAATCTATCCAATCCATTCATCCAAGATCCGGCCAGCCGATGAAGCAGAAAGTGCAGCCCACAAACTAACTCCCAACACTTCATCCGGTGTCAGATACATACAAAAATATCATGAGAGGCCCTTTTGAATAGAAGATTCGCACCCCCAAACTAAACCAAAGACCCATGCCAAGAAAAAGCCACAAGACCTACTATTGAACGGCCAATCTCTCCCATCTAATGATAATAGGTCCGGCCAGCCAATTGGGAAACATTGTGGCCCACAAATTAACTGCCAGCCATTTATGCGGTGTCAGATACCTTTACTAAGATCATGAGAGGCCCTTTTGAATGGTAGATCCAGACCCTCAAACTAAACCAACAACCCATGGAGCCAAGCCGAAGATAAGTCATAAGATTTATTATTTGTATTAGGGTGCTATGGGCGGAGGGACGAGCCTTGCCTGGACAGGAAAGCCAACCATCACTTTGTATTTATACTTTTTCAAATAGGCAGCGCCATGTATCAGCTTTGGTTCTCTTTCAGTTGGTAGGGTTAGCGTCTAAAGATTTCCTTGAGAAAGGTCGGGGAGGAGATTCGAACCGGGGACCTCTCTCGTCCAATCCATGCATCCTAGATCCGGTCAGCCAATTGAGCAAAAACTGCAGCCCGCAAATTAGTTACTGACACTTTTCTTTTCTTGTTGTCCGAGGCAAATACAGCAATCAAGAAATGCCTCTTTGAATGGAAGATCTAGACCCTCAAACTGAGTCAACAACCCATGGATACTAGCCAAAGGAAAGCCAAAAGATATATTTTAGGTGTCATAGACCAACAGCCATGTACTGTATCTTATATATATAAAACAAGATGTAGCACCTTCGCACATAGCCAAAATGGTCCAATCCTGGTGCAATGGCAACTTGGATGGGTTTTGGAATAAAGATGTGTGGCCCTCTTCCTCTCCAGATTTGAATCTCATCGACTTCGCTATTTTGTCCTTTCTAGAGAGAGGCTGCCACCAAAACCCACTCAAACATCAACAGCCTGAAGAAAGCATTCACTTCTGCTTAGAACAATCTTGATCCATAAATTAGCCTTGACTCATTCGCCTCTGTCACGAGGCAGCTTAAGGTTGTCATGAAAACTGAAGGGGGCTATTTCGAATAAAATCATATTACTTACAAAGTGCCACTTCCTGCATCTTTCTCTTCTTGAATATTTTTTGTCAGTCCAGCCTTGCCAGAGTTACACCATATTCAGCTGCCAATCACCATCAAACTCTTTCAAAGGGACAAAGCGTGCTCTTTGCCTTGGAGGGATCGCAATGACTATTCGCCCTGTGGGGTGTCAATTCTTAAGCCATAAGGTAGGTTTTTATGTAAGCCTCCCCTTGCTTCAAAGCTGGATGCCTCAAACGGATGCCAGGTAATTGGGAAGGCATATTGTTTTATACATATATCCATTCGGTCCCTCGTGTTGAGGACAGATCCGTGAGGCCTGTGGTGGGCGAATCTAATCCTCTCCTTGTGTTGAGGGCGGATGCTTCTAATGGCGGCCGTATCCCGGACACTTCGGACGGAAGCTTGATGCATGAGATGGAGGCTGGATTCGGGCCGTGACCTTCCCCCCCCCCCCGTTTGAGGGAGATGTGAGGTATTGAGGTATTGGTTGAGCACATGCTCGTGCTCATCTAAGGCTGTTAGTCACATGTATAAAGAAACAATAGTGGTCAAATAATTAGTCAGTTATCCACAAACTCCTTGTGGGTCAAGACACAACCCAAAAGGTAATGACAATCGACATAAAAAGATATACCGGGAATACCTCTTATTAACCTGATAGATGTGACCGATGGAACTTTTCAAGCTCCTCCGGTCGGCAATGGGTCTCAGAGCAACTGACAAGAGTGTTGCAATTCATTTGTCTACTTTTACGCGTAATGAAAATTATCAAGTATAAAAAACGGCCAAAGTCATTAGTCAGCAATATCTTTCTTAGTTCATCTTATTGGGAATACCTTGCTTTATCAATTTGGCATGCTTCCTGCAACATATTTTAACAAATCTGCCGCATTTTTAGGAACTAGGTTGAAATTTTCCACGAAACCTTGGGTTTTATAAAGGTGCACTTGGGACATTTAAATCCCTCAAAACAAGCTTAGATGTAAAATTGATGTAAGTGCCCTTAACTAGAATTAATCAATTGTCCCGTAAGTTCCGACAGTCCCTTCATTTTACCTTTCCCCCTTTTCCAATCTATCACCATCCTCTCAATCTGAGGGGATTTCAAACATAAGGTTCAAATCTCGCTTGTGCAGGAGTGGAAAATCCTTCAAGCGAAAATCTCGACCATCAAACGACTCCCCAGAGAAGGAATGGTACAATTTCTATTGAAAATTGTAGACAACAAAAACCCCGATTTGTTATTGGCCTCCCAAGGCCAGCGTTTATTACTATTTACTTATTAAAAGGTGGGAGAATAAAGTTTCCTATAAGTAATCGAGGTAACTCCGATATATTTGGATGTCAGCCTGAACTGAGGCTTGCTCCTTCCGTTTCTGTTGAGTTCCTGGCCATCCTGATGAGAATTACAAATTGATCCGGATCATAGGGTGCTTTAACGTTCTGTTCTTGCACGCTCGCTTCAAATAACTCGTTTGTGCCTGGCCCAAACATATTTATCAGTTTAGCCTTTGGTACCACTGTTTTGAGTGGGTCAGGGGATATGTCGTTTGATCATTATGGACGTACCTCGACCAAGACTAGTCATAGCAAAAAACCAATTCAGCCGTAATTATATTTAGGCTGCCTCTGGAAACTTTGTTCCGATTTGTTATTAATCAGGGCTGCCAGACATATGTTGAAAATTGCGTTTTCTTGAGCTTCAAAAAAGCCATGGGCAGGACTTACCTGCAACATGACAAGACTATAGGTGCAGTCCTGATGACTAGTCATCGAGGAAGGTCGATAGTATCTATGATTTGGCCCACGAAAAAGCTTGCCCGGGTGCTGGACCAAAAAAGGGGCGCAGCCAACTTGTTCAAACCCATGTAATGCGTCAGAAGACAGTCTTTGCATGGCAAAGGTTGGCTGCGTATGGGGTTTTCATTAAGAGCTTGGATATACTGTAAACTAGACACATTTGGCCTGAAAATGTTGTTTTAGTTGAAATCAGAACATTCTTGCCGTTCGAATTAGTATCAAAGTTTGAAATCAAAGTCTAACACCAAAATAAAGGTATGAAAATCTGAATTTTGAGCAATTGACTACAATAATTGAATTCATCAGGCCAAAAGTGGAAACAGAAATGGAAAGATCCAGTGTAGACAAGCTAAGCAGGGTGCTAAGATAGTTAAGTAGCCCAAAAAACGCTTTTTATAGCTGCTTTCTTTAACTCTTCGAGGCTGGCTAACTAATCCCTCTTTTTGAGGAACAGAAATGCCATTTTTTTCAATTAGACCAAGGTAGAGACAATTGATGGTGCAGATCTACAGCTTGGAAAAAGGAAAGATATGCTAGAGGAGGCATTCCTTGACCAAAGTCAATGACGTTTGGTCCAAATTTGTGGCAAAAATCGGGTTTTCAATCAAATTGGTACTAGTTTGGAAAAAAAGATTTGAATACTCCGTTCTTGTATACTATTTGCACCTTTTTGTATAATTTTTGGGCCGTTATGCACCTTTATGTCTGTGACAGGCTTTGCTGTTTTGCACATTTTCCCCGTCTCTAACCATGAGGCTTGTGGGTAAAGCCCATAGAAAACCAAGTAACTAGAATGCTCAAGCACCTCAGGGGCTGTTCTGGATGAGCATGATTTCAGGTCAGCTGACGCTGGGTGGTAAGGGACAAGCATGCTTCGTGAAATCTCCCTTTAGGCAAGCTTAATCATTCCCATGAATCGTTCGTTGGTCTTGTTTTCTTTTAATTTCTTGTGAATCTTGCAAATATGCATATAGAAAGAGCGGTAGGATAATAAGAACATGCTTTTTGGGCATAACACACATAACATGTTCAAAAGATTGGGGCATGAGCAGAGCAAATCACATATTCTATTAATTGCTCGATTAGCAACGCATCTCGAAAGGGCAACAAAATGTAACCAAAATTGCAACGCAATGATAAGGTATTCAGAATTTTGTTTCGATCTCCCAACAATGTAATTGAATGTGAGCAACATGATTGCACTTTTACGTAATTGAGGTAATTCCGACACCTCTTGAGGTCAGCCTGCACCGAGGCTCGTGTCTTCGGTTTTAGTGAAGTGTTTCCACCACACGGATGAAAATTACAATTGGAACCCCATCATAACCCTTGCAACGTTTCGGTATTAAAATGTGGTCAGACAGCTTTCTCTAACCCGTTTTTGAAGCGTTCTAGAGGAGAGCAATTGTTTGGCAGGGGGTTGTATTCGGGGCTTCAGCTCAGAATTTGCACGCACCGTCAACGATTCAGATTTGTGCCATAGTTGCTCTAGGAATCTTGACTACGAACGGATCTCTTTGACACCCAGCGACAGCTGAAACGAAAACATGCGATCGCAGCGCCCTTGATCGATCTATTTATGGAGTTATCTATGGTAAAGCCACTAATGATGGAATCAAAAAAATTTTCAAAATCAGGATCGCCAGAAATCTCGGAAGCCCAAAGCACCACCGTTTCCAACGTACCCTAAAAGATTCGGTTTGAGCAAAAAGGTAACCCTGGTTTGATAGGAAAAAAATCAAGGTTACTTTTTGAGGCTAACTAACAGGTTTCTGATATTCACCCAGTAATGGCATATGCCACTGAAAGTGTAAATTGGTAGTCCAGTTGCAACCTCCGGTGATTATTTGTTTTATCCCATCTGTAAAAGCCATAAGATCAAAAAATATTTGAAACCTCGTTTTTGTTTATACTAGCCCAACATAGTGGCAAACTTTCAAGTAAAGCAAAGTCACCTTTCAAGCGAAAATCATTCTTGACATATATAGTATTGTTACTAGGGGTCGGAAAGATATTTTTTAGGGTGATATATGTTTTTAACATAATATTCGAGGAGACATGGTGTGGTGGTTAGCACAGTTTCCTAGCACGAGAGCGGTCCCTAGTCGATTCTCCTCCCCGACCTTTTTGACGCTCACCACACCTGTATACGAACTAAAGCATCGTCATAAGAGAACCACACCCCGATCCCAAAGAGGGACTCTGTGTGAAAAAAACCGAGATCCAGTTATCTAACCGATGATTTATTAAACATTTGTAATACATATTCGACGGAGTTCGTCTGGAAATCAGAGGTTGCGGGTCTAGGATGCATCAGGACTCCGAAATTATCCCATCAGAAAAGGATATTTGTTATGAATGATGGGTCTTGTTTGTTGGGTGGAAAACACAGTCATCAAAGCGCACCGGGGCTCTTGGATGGCCTTCAGATCGGCGGAGGCATTGATGGGGCACGCCCCCACTAATGATCCCATGTTCATCCCCCGAGGCATCATCCGACCGAAGTGAGGTATGACGTTGGCTTCGGAGCTTCTCTTGTGCTTGGATGAGAATCTGTTGCGATTTTTCATTGTGTAAACGGTAATCAGTGGTCTCCAAGAGGCAGCTTAAAAGGTTGCGTGAGTTTTTTTTAACTTGCGTGAATAATCGTCTTCCCGATAAGTGAATCGAGACTGAGAAGGTTGTGTACGTACGAGTACATTTAGCACGATTGGCAAACTCTCAAAGTCATTGTCAAAAGGCTAACTCTCTGACATGCCTGAATTTCGGGATTGATAGAGTTCCACGGCTTTGAAACTTTGAGAGGGGAAGCACCACACGCAAATCATGGAAGGTACCAATGATATTTTTATATGCACTTCTAAGCGGTCTGATGCACGGCTGAGAACTTGACCAGAGTCAGTCTGATTTAACTCAGATCACACCATAGCCTGCGTACCTGGAGAGACGCGTAACTCAGATTGTCATGACGTTGTGGATAATCATGTCCTCTAACTCCTGACACAAAGCGTGAAAATTTCCTTTGGTTTCACCTGATAGCAGTGACAGGTATCCTTCTTGAAACGACCTTTGAAAGTTCGCTCAAAAGACAAACTCACGCAACTTTTTAAGCTGCCTCTTGGTGAACACTGATTACCGTCTACATTTTTCATTGGATTTATACTTATCTAGGGATTTTGATGGAGTATTTATGTTACAGAGGGTCCGGAATTGTCTAAGGAGGAAGGACTCGCAGAAGTGTGGGCTGACTCACGTGATAGTGCAAGGTTGGGAGATCTCGGGACCAAGGAGTCCATATGTGGACTGGAATTCGCGGTGTTGTGCCAGCTCATTAACGGCCGACCGCCACCCAACCCCAGGTGTTTGGGATGGGATTGCAGTAGGACATTGTCGGTAAGCCACAGAGGGACCAAATGGGTTTGTGGTCATGTAGTCATGGTTTGTTTTTTCTTGATCTTTTTATGTTTACCCCGAGGTTTTTTTTTAGGTCATCTTTGTGTCGGGTTGAGATTCTATCGTCATTCACATTGCACACCAGGTACGTCGCATGGCCTTGCTGCTTTAGTACTATATGATGGAAGGGTAGAAATTTGGGCATAAACTTGTTGGGTCTTGTGTGGTTTCGAATCAAGACGAAATCACCCGGTATTTAAGATGGTGCATGAGTCTTTGGCTTGGTATTGAAGTCCAATGCGTGTTTGTTTATTACAGCTTTGTCTTTCTTTCTCATTACCTTCACTTTGGTTGGTTTAGCCCCACGGGTTGTTAAAAGCTCAGTTTTGTAGTTGCTAAGCATCAAGGATGCCGGGGGAAGGCCTGTTATTGGGTGTGGGGTACTGCGATAATATCTGAGACAAGAGCAAAGGGCCTCACGCATCTCCGATTTGGATCTGCCGGATGCTTGGAATGTTTTCTTCAGAATCTTCATGAAAGTCTCAGCCGGGTTGGCGAGGGGATGATATGGAGCAATATATTGATGCCTGATTGCGTATTTTTTGCAGAATACTTTGAATTCAGTGGATTGGAAAGCCAAGCCATTATCAGAACGTTGAAAGCTTGGGTATCCATAGGTGGTGAAGATGTCTTCCAGGGCTACATTGGTAAAGGAGGCTGATGTTTAAGCCGCAAAAGCTGCAGATGGGAACCGACTGAGATTGCACTTTACCACTAGAACATATGAGCCATCCCTTAACGGTCCAAAATGATCCGTGGAGACGGATTCCCAAGGTTTGTCCAGGGCCTGTTGAGGTGCCTGTTGCACTTTAGTTCCTATTTCGGCGATCTCCTGGCATTTCTGGCACCCCAAAACGTGTGACTCTATGGCATGGTTCATACCGGGGAACCATGAGACCGCACAGAGGCGGCGTTTCATTGATGAAGTACCAAGGTGACCTCCCCCATGAGCTAGATCTAAGGCCTGTTGTACAATACCCTTTGAAAGGACTAGTTGGTTGCCTCTGAGGACATTTCCCTCCGACGACACGGTGAGCTCCGAAAACAACCTTGAAAACCGACCAAGGGTCTGGGTGTTTGGGAGCACACCGTGATTGATAGCTTTTTTTAAGTTGTTATCTTGTCTGGTGGCCTCAGCAATATTTTTTGGGTTCGACGTTTGATTAACGTCGCCATTTAGGACCATGTAGATGAGCTTTTCCATCTCGGCAGTAGTCTCGAGCTCTTCCTTGGAAAGGTCATTAAAGGGGGAAGCCCTTCGGCTAAAGAAATCAGCTGGGTTCTCTTTCCCTTGCTTCCACACGACTGAATAAGAAATATCTTGGTGGCGCAAAATGATCCTTTCTGAACGCATTGATCCAGGTCTGGTTCCTCTGAATATTGCTACCAAGGGTTTGTGGTCTGTAACCACGGTTACTTGAGGGTTCCCCACCAGGTAGACTTTCATTTTACGTAAGCCAAAATCAACTGCCATAGCCTCCACGTCCACCTGAGGGTAGCGCTTCTTCACAGATGTTGTTGCTCTAGAAGCTACCGCCACCGTTTTTACCCTTGAGATAGACTCTCCTTGACAAAGGATTGCACACAGACCATCCCGATGTGCGTCCACAAATAGGAAGGTTGTCAAAGCTGTGTTAAAGAATGTGAGACAGGCGTCTTCATGTAGAGACAACAGTTCAACAGTTCAAACTCCTTCTTGTGGACGTCGCCCCATTTGAACTTTGAGTGCTTTTGGCTGAGGGCTCTGAGGTTTGGCGTGTTCGTGGCGATGAAGGGAATGAAATCCGAATTGGATCTCGCCATGCACAAGAAGGAAATGAGGTCATCCTTGCATTCCAGGATAGGAGCCTCTTTGAGCGCTCAAACTCTTTCTGGATCTGGTTTGATGCCTTCTGGCGAAACCATCATTCCCCAAAAAGGTATTTCTCTCGCTCGGAAAACGCATTTGGAGGGGTTCAGAGTCATGCCCTTTTCTTGAAGCCTTGAGAGGAAAGTCCGGAGGGCGTGGTCGTGGTCTTGGAGAGTCTTCCCGGCAATGATTATGTCGTCATGTATAGCATGTAGGCCGGGAATGTCGCTAAAGTTGCCTCTTATTGCCTTCAGGAATTCTCCTGAGGCAGGTTTGACTCCCATTGGCAAACAGCCACTTACTCTAAACACGGTGAGGAGCCTTGAAGCCTCTACAAGGGCAAGTTGGTGGAACGAAGACGTAAAGTCCAACTTGAAGAAAAATTTGCAGCCACAAGGCTTGCCTTTATTGAGTCCACCGTAGGAATGGGTATTTGGCTATCAGTTAGGTCTTTGTTGAGGTTTTGGATTTCCACTGTGATTCGGATCTGGCCATTATCGTTTGGGGCTACTTGTTTATTACTGACCCAGGGCGCTGGGCCGTGATGAGGTGCTATGATGTCATCTTGGAGCATAACGTTTATTGTGGCCTTGACCTTAGCCTCCAAATGGAATGGGGTATAGCGTGGAGCACTCGCTATAGGACGGTGGTTGTCACATATGTGCAGCTGGACTTCATGTCCCCGGAGTAGTCTCACGCCCCAAAAAACAGACTCGAAGTCGGTCAGATGAAACTTATCCCGTGGATTATTGTCAACAGCAGCCAAGCACTCGCAGGTAATTGCAAAACTGTCCATTTCGGGAGTGTTTATCGAGATGATTCCCAGCAAAACGCATGTATCGCATGAAATAAGGGGAGTCATAGGTCGAGAAGGAAGGTCTTTGACGACATACCATTTGGTTGCTAGCGTCGTCCTGCCCGCGTGGTGTCCACAATGCTAACTCTCAATGGAACAATTGCTTTTGAATCAACCCCATAGGGCTTGATTTGAACAATAGTTGCTTTCATAGCTATGATTAGGACGTCTGGCGCTAAACGTTTGAGAATAACATTTATTTGGGCACCCGAATCGGCTATGATTTGAACTGGCGCTCCAGCAAGCTTGACCACCACTTTTCGTGTTTGAATTCGTCTTCCTTGGACTGATGTCGGGAATGCATTAAGCCAGTGTACTTCCTCATCTGTTGAGAAGTTCTCCGCGACATTTGAGTCCGCTCGTGGTTGCACGGAATTTGAAGCAGACTTGAAGTGTTTGGGCTTTTTTCGCAACTTTGGTTTACTAAAGTTGGTTGACTTGTATCCGGCACCATATAGACGCCGGCCATGTTGAGGGCGATTTGAATGAAGTTTTCCATCTTTGCAAACTGTATCAAAGTGTCCCATTCGTTGGCAGGCTGAACAAGTTTTGTCTCTAGCCGGACATTGTTCCTTAGAATGCTTGTTTCTTGATCCGCAGTTATAACAAGACCAGCCGTCTTTTGACGGCGTGATTGACTTGAATATGGCCCTGAAACTCTGTGGGCTTCGAACTCAGATCCAACTGCGTTCGCCCCATTTAGGAAGGTATGTCCATTTGCAACCGAAGTGGAGGACATGGCTGAATCTTCAAATAAGATGCCATTGCGCAAAGTTTCCTAAAGTGACCAATTCTTTTGACTCACAGCATCCCTTAATGTTTGATTACGGGTTCCAAGAGCCAATTGAATTTTTGTAACCATTCTTGTCACATCTCCTTCGTTGAAGTCCGGAATATTGAGGTCACATAATGAGGCACTTTGCCGACATCTCTCTGCAAACAGAGAGAGGGGCTCATCTGGGTCTTGTTGGAGGGATCTAAGATTGACAATTGATTGCCATCGCGACGATTGCGGCTTCTTATTGTTTTAGGCCGTCTATAATTGTAGAGAACGTCTTGGTTTCGTCCGTGCGGGCCAATGGAAAGATAGCGTTGATATCATGGAGGCCAACCTCCACGATGAACCACAACAGCTTCTGTTTTTTTGCCATGGCATACTGTGCCCTTGATGTCTGATTGTCTGCCTCCAGGTCCCCAAGAACGTGATCGCAATAGACCTCGAAGCGGTCGAGCTATTGCTCAAAGGCCTGAGCCACATTGTTGTTGTAGTCAAGAGGGATGAACAAAGGTGGGCCGATGGAAGGTTGGGGGTCCATAGTAAAGATGTGTTCGTTTTCAGTTTCGTCGCCAGTGAAAAAACTGAGATCCAGTGATCTAACCGATGATTTATTAAACATTTGTCATACATATTTAAGAATGGTTTCTCTCTTTCTCTCTTGGAACAGGCGCCGGAAGCGCATGTTCTTCTGTTTATATAAAGCCATGTTTTCTATGAATAAAGGGCAGTCTACGACTTACCACCGAGACCAACCGTTGTTTTATTTCTAGGTAATACACACCCACAGACGGAGAACCAATCTGATACAGACTATGACACTGCTTATCGGAAATACATTGGACGATGTGATGGCTAGCTTCCCTGGCCGGGCGAGGTTCACCCCTCCGACCCTAGCACCCCCAATACAAACTATATTGGTAATTTTGGGGCGAAAAAAAAATTATTTTTCACAAATTTTTACCTAGATTGGAAGATTTTTAGGGAAAACAAATGGTTTTGATCATGTAAAGGCGAACCTCAAGGGAAATACAGGGTGGAAAAGAAATTTAGGGCTACTTTAGCTCTGTCCGACAATGTTTGTCCCCTTTCAAAGATTTGATTGACATTAAACCGCAGGCTTTCCTTCAGAGAAATTATTGAAGATCTAGGGTAGTGCCGTACTGCAAATGATCTAATTCAAGTCTCAAAGTGATTAATTGGTAACCCTCCCAATGTCGAATGGAAGTCAGCACAGTCTTGAGGTTATAAGCAAAACCAAAATCAAGAACCTGCTGTTGAGTGGTGACTGGCAAGAGGCCGGGGGAAAGTGGGTGAACCTTTCGGTGTCCATCATCAAAACATTGGTGAGTAGAGAACTTTATGCAAGAACACTGAATCCCTTTACAACAGACCAAACCAAGGGCAAAGATCTGGGATTACGAGAGTCAGTCTTTAGATGGCCAAAAGTCCGAGGGTGACCAATCTCCTTTCGACTAAAATTGGATCACTCATAGTTTAATGTCTGGCTTTCCTTCTACGGGAAATTTGAGACTCTACATGCCGAGGGTGTTGGGAAGGATTTTTAGACGGCGCAGGGAGTGCTTTATTTCTACCTTTATATGCACCTCATATTTGTTGTAACCATTTTAAAAGAATTCCTTTATTTTGATCATGTCTCCCTAAGAATGAGTGCCTGGCTTGCAAAACGCAAGATGATCAAACTGTTTAGCAAAAAAGAAAAACATGGCAAAATTAATTGGAAAGGCTGACTGGTCTTTTTAAATAAATGCATTAGCTTGTTTTGGACAGTTCTGGTCATAACCCAATGGAGGTGATTGACTGGGCAAAGGTTCTGGGAATAATCATTGAGAACAGGGGTAAATTCGAGCAGCAAATCTAAAGTAAGGAGAACAGACTTGCGGATGGATCTTTTGAGCTTTTAAGTCTATAGGCTCTTTTAAAATGAGATCTTTGTATGAGTCTATAGTCCAGACGCAATTCAAAAATGCATGTCTTCTGTGGGACCAGATGAACACATCAAGGCTAAATAAGATGGAAAAGGTGCAAAGATGCTGCACTCAAAATATGGCTGGCATAAGCCACTAACATTTCTGAGAAAGACTTTAAATCCTGGAACAATACAGTACCCAAAGCAGGTACAAATATTGCGTTATCCTTTATTTGTTAAAGTGTCTCTACAGGCTTTGCCCAATCCAGAACACATCCTAAGCGACAGAAGAGATATTACTTGTCCCATTTCACATAAAACCGGTTCATTGGACAACAAAGTCTTGAAGAACTTTTTTAGGGCTCTTTCGGTTTGAACAAAGCCCCCTGTGCCTCATTACTAAAGGTCGGAAAAATAATATGTTATGCCGTTGAGGATGGTTGTCAAAACTAGTTTTCCTCACAGTAGCAACTCCATACGTTGACTAGCGTTTAGACAAATACTTGCATTCAATTGTCTCGGTTTGTTGCTCGACGGCAAAACAATTTATTTTTCGAGATTTATTTATAACCTTTCTTCCTCACACCTTCGACCTTTTTTGTATCATTTTAGGTTGTAAACGTGACCTAGATCGATGTAAGACATGACCTGTTGGGAGATCATTCCCAAGTAACGGATAAACAGCAGTGAAAATACCGTAGTTTGCAGAAAAATGAATAGTTACCTCTATCCCGTAGTGCCAGAACTCGCCACCCAAAAATTTATTGGTCAGAACCATTTGAAAAATCACGTTGGCCAAATTCAAACACTCGCAAAATGCAAACTTGAGTGCCCAACTCCTGTGTTCTTGATGGCTTTTGGACACAAAGCTCTTTGGTTTTAATTTGCGCAAGCGCTTTACTAAGTATTTGACGACCTCTTCTTGCTCATTAAGGATGCTGCACACCAGGTTCTGTAACAAAAATGACATATTTTTACCTCTATATTCAGAATTTGGTATTCATGCAGTTAAGAGCTATACTTGAAATCGACCTCCTTCCATTTGCTTCCAAATCCAATGAGGAGCATAAAAGAAGATTGCCTGAAAGCTCAGAAAGAGCGGAACCCATTGGTAATATGCGTGATACACTTTCTCATCCTCTTCAGTGTGGAAGCCTACTCCAGGATGAACAAAGTCCTCTCCACGTTCACCCTCGAAGTACTTCGGGAGTGTAAAAGTGCTCATCATCCAACAATATCTGAGGGGTCAAGGATGAAAAACATGATTATTGAATACACTACTAATATTGACCTCTCTCAAACAAGGTCCCTAAGCCCATTTGATTTCATTTTCTTTGCCGTCAGAGAAGTTGTTTGTTAGTACCCAGCGAATGACCCCGAATTCGACAGGGAAGAGCTAAAAGCAATATTCTTACGTGGCAAGTACACGAAGTTTACATACCAATTAAGTAATCAAATGTGCAAGCCTCAACACACAGTGTAGACTTGAACTGCTGGCTACTCTCAACAGTATGATGTGGATCTGGGGTAACACAGAGGATCTGGCTTGCTGGATTGGGCTTGAATTGATAGATTGGGACCAAATTGACAGATTGGGTCCAGATTGATAGTGGGTTTGAAATAATAGGATGGTTCATAGTTTTCTGTTAGCTAAACAGTACAATGGATGGCCTCTTGGGAATTCATGGCAAACCTGTACAATACTATTTAGCCAACCAAGTGGTCGTCTCACATCAAATGTCTTCGAATCTATGAGTGGGTCTGGAATGACAAATAGGGTTTGGATTGGCAATGCGAGACCAAACTGATGATGCCAATTCGAATTGACGATGGGAGCATCAGCTGAAAAGAGGGCCTATAATAGTTTCATGTTGCCCTGAGGAGGGCCTCTCAGGAATAAGTCCTTTATCAATGGAAGAATACAACATCGCATGCAATATTTTTTTAAACCACAGGGTACAATAACATCGCCAAATATGCGGTTTTGCTTTGCAAATATGTGAAGTTTCCTTTGATGGTCGTTACTGGTACTTTTGTTATCATGTTTGGCTTTGAAATCAAGCTTCACGGGCCACGTTGTCACCTACTAGGTCAGTGTTTCCTCATGGTTGGCTTGAAAAGGGCCAAAAAATCGAGAAATCGCGCCAGATATGGCAGCACCCACTGACCTAGGTACGGGCTATTGAACGGGAAGACCAAACGTAAAAAAACCATCAGTTGAGAGTAAATCTTGACATTGTGGCGAACATGTGCTCGCTCATATTGTGTCTATCTGTGATATGTACATATAGCTAGGAACCCTCGGTAATAAACCAGTCAACTACCATCTCTCGACTTATTTAGATGGTGGATCATTGTGATGCCAATTTATCTATTAGTCTCATTTTAAGCAGCTTCCATTGCGATGTTTGTCGAAACTCTGCTTTGCCCAAAATCAGGGTGCAGGGCTGCATTATTCCTTGAATTTCTTTTACTCCAATCCACGTGCTAACAAGTTCAACAGTATACAAAAATTCTTACCGGTTGATAACGACGCCAGGGACTTGGACATTTTTGTCAAAGTAGCACTGAATGGCTGAACCGGACGAATCAAAGTAGTTGTAAGAGGATACCAATGCCGAAAATATCAAGAGGATGGAGAAAGTAACCTACAAAACGGAGTTGCCCTAAATGTTAGATTAGCAACCACTTCGTTCTGGAACGGCAATTCTTACCTTGTAATGGAGTCCAAATACGACATTATCTGCACGGGGATGTTTGACTTTCGGTTTGGCTTTGAGGAAGGGCTTCACCTCTTTGGCTAGTCCTAACATGTTTTTTTGAACTTTTCATGTGATCACAAGAAGATGCAACAGAGTTAGTCAAACGAGCGCTTCAAATGGATTGATAATGTTGTAAGTGACAGCCTTGTGAAATCCTTCCACTATTAATAACGGGATGGCGCTTGGGAAGCGCTTTTACCTACGTATATGTACAAGCTTAGTGGGTGCTCGACATAAAGATGCGAAAGACGTGCGCTTTGATTTGGGCTCATGGTGGTCATAAAGCTTTACCAGTTTTGTTGTATAGAATTATAGCCCACATAAAAAACTGATATACCCAACAAACATTGTAAGTACTGAAATTTTCAAAAACCCAATGATTAAAAATTGGGAGCACATTTAGTTACTACTGGAAATTATGATAAAATCCGTCCAGCCCCACTACTCAGTTGTATGGGATTTAATGGTCCAATTTTCATCGCCAGAAATGAAAAAATCGCCATTTGCCATGCATGCAGCTTTTCGCTTTTTTAGGACATCTCCTCCTTAGCGCACCCTGGGTTTCAAATATTGGAACGTGATGTCAACAACGTTCGAACAAAAATGAACGAAATATGTGAAAACGGCCAAAAGCAGGAAAAAGGCGAATAGA
>NC_081445.1:3005287-3005754 GCF_007210705.1 Tigriopus californicus | reverse complement strand
GTGGGTCTGGAATGACAAATAGGGTTTGGATTGGCAATGCGAGGCCAAACTGATGGTGCCAATTCGAATTGACGATGGGAGCATCAGCTGAAAAGAGGGCCTATAATAGTTTCATGTTGCCCTGAGGAGGGCCTCTCAGGAATAAGTCCTTTATCAATGAAAGAATACAACATCGCATGCAATATTTTTTTAAACCACAGGGTACAATAACATCGCCAAATATGCGGTTTTGCTTTGCAAATATGTGAAGTTTCCTTTGATGGTCGTTACTGGTACTTTTGTTATCATGTTTGGCTTTGAAATCAAGCTTCACGGGCCACGTTGTCACCTACTAGGTCAGTGTTTCCTCATGGTTGGCTTGAAAAGGGCCAAAAAATCGAGAAATCGCGCCAGATATGGCAGCACCCACTGACCTAGGTACGGGCTATTGAACGGGAAGACCAAACGTAAAAAAACCATCAGTTGAG
>NC_081445.1:3003194-3005251 GCF_007210705.1 Tigriopus californicus | reverse complement strand
ATTTATTGGTCAGAACCATTTGAAAAATCACGTTGGCCAAATTCNCATATACGAAGTCCCCAAAAGCAAAAGCAATAGTTCTTGGAGAGCTTGTGGAGATTATAGGCTTGTAAATAACCGCGCGGTCCTTGACCGATATCCATTGCCCCCTATATACGCGATTTTTCGGATCAACAAAACTTTCGAAAATCGACTTGGTCAAGGCCGATCACCAAATTCCCATGGCTAAAGAGGATTAACATAATTATTTCGGCATAAAGACGTGATCACAACGTCGTTCGGTCTCTTTAATATTGAAGGATGCCGTTTGGTTTGAGGAATTCGGGCCAGACGTTCCAACGGTTTATTGACGAAGTAACTCGTGGACCCAGTTGGGTTATTTGCTTACGAAGACGACAGTGTGAAGGCTTCTTTTTTACCCGCAAAAAAATAAAAAGCAATATTTGAAGACTTTTTCCGTACGGCCAAGGCGGATGTACGAGTGTGAAGGCTTCTTTTTTACCCGCAAAAAAATAAAAAGCAATATTTGAAGACTTTTTCCCATGCCTCGAATTCTACGGATTGCTGAATAGAAAGAAATGTCTGTTCGGTACAGCCACAAGATTTAACTACTGCCGAACGATTCTGTTCCGAAGGACGTTCGACCCTTACCAAATTTACTAGGGTTGATGAATTATTATTATCATTATTATCGGCTTATTCCACGTTGCTCCCATTTTGTTCATCCGCCTCGTGACCTTTGAGATCCAAAGGCTGAATTTCATTGGCCGTCACAACATCAGAAAGCCCAGGAAATAATTGCCAAACTTTTGACTGGATGTTAGATCATGCCATCCACATCCTGGGGAGGTTTAAAACATGATATTTCTTATTTAGATTAGAAGTTCACCAAAAATAATTGGGCTGATGAAAACCTCAAAAAAAGAAAATCAATTATATTTAGTTATAGTTTTTTTCCCGAGCCACGATCATCGCACATTACTGTACTGGCTGCATTACCATTTCGAACCTTTCGAGCTGAGGATTCCCACATAAACGCATTGCCACCAACCATTGCAGGACTCGAGTGCAAGGGGAGAGACTTCGATAGCGTTTCCATACTGTCTGATAATTCTACTAGTTTCGTTTTTCCAGTGGTCACATGACAATGGGTATTTCCCATCATAACAATATTCCATGATCTCAGTTATGGAGGGATGCAAACCATTATATAACTTCTATTTGTACAACATACAAAATAGGCGCTGATGAGTTTGCGCAGATTTGCGAATCTTGCCAACGCTCTAAGGCCATTCGACACAACAAACACCCCATTCGCGATTTCAATCCCCCATCTGGTTGATTTGGACATCTGGACATTTGTATGCCGATATTGTTGGACCTCTACCTCAGTCTGATGGTTTTCAATATTTGTCACTAAGTTCGATTGTTGGACCCATTGGCTGCAAGTGGTCTCGAAGAGAGAGCTTCCCTCCCTTGGTGCTTTTAGGTTCTTGTTCGCCTTAGAAGCCCAACCTAGATAACTTGGTCGCGCAAGCTGCGTTTGGTGAATCCTAAGGGATATTCCTTTTGTTAATCCCAAACGACATGTTTCTTTGTTTCCTTACTCATCTTAGCGCTCGGAAAGGCCGACTTTGTTTTCATTTTTTTCTGGTGCAGTCTCCTCCCCCCTTATTCCTCCTGACACTGGTTATTATAAGGTGTTTTGGGGCGTCGTGAGGACTGTTTCGTTTTGGATTTTAACGACAAAATTGATATCGTCTCTTTAGATCGCTTAAAGTCTTTCCTTCGTTTAAGGAAAAAATGTTACAGGATTTGTGAACCTTTACTGTCTTAAAAGGTCGTCTTTGGAACCCGTCTGATCTCTGGTTCATGTTCTTATATTGCCCTTTGAGGCTTTTGTGTAATAAACTTCCAAGGGGGATGTGGTGTGGCTATTCACTGGGCTCTTTGTACTCTCCGGTATGGAGAGTTGAAGTGCTTGATAGGTTGACATCTCGCAGGAAATATGTTCATAATAAAAGACAATGCTCTATAACCTAGTAAAAGGCCAGATG
>NC_081445.1:3001825-3003143 GCF_007210705.1 Tigriopus californicus | reverse complement strand
CAAAAATGAACCGCGGAGTGTGCCTGTCTTGGGACGAGCCCAATCAGAGAATCGAGACGTTTCGTGATATCCCAACCCTGGTTCCGCTGGATCTCTCGCCCAAAACAAGGGCAGCTGAACAACAGCGGAAAAGGGAAAACAACAACGTGGGCCCCCTTTTTAGTGAACGTATACGTGTGACAAAGATCGTTTTTATCGCGAAATAAAGGGCGAGTGAACTGTAGGGAGTTTGATCTCATTATTGGTAATTTTTGTGGCCAGCTCCTGACAGTAAAAACGATCCTCTCACCCAACCATCCAAATGAAGGAAGGCAATCCTGTGGACAGAGGAGAGGAAGGTTCCAAAGCTGGATCCAGAGCCACGCCATCTTCACGGCGGTCTAACCGAGCTCCCCAACCATCGACGGCAATGCTACGAGACGAAGCCCAAAAGAGCCACGAAGAAGTCTCTGCCGTATTGGAGGCCGGCCTGGAGACCGTCGATACGCCCACCAAGGCTCAGCAACGGGCCGAACAACTCAAGATATCATGGGAGGAACACCGAGGCGCCTCCCTGTCACTAGTGGAGAGACTCACGGCCATGGGATCTTTAGAAGAGGCCACCCAGGAGACAGATGAGAGGAAAGATCTGGCCAGCCAAGTCAGGCTGGAATTAGCAAAGTTAGCCCAAATCAAAGAATCACTTGGGGGATCCGTGCTAGCCCTTTCAATGTCCCAGGCAACCTCTTCAAGTCCACCCGCTCCTTCGGAAATTGAACGCTTGCGACTATTCAGGGCGTACAAAGAAAAAGAGGCGGAGGACATGGTACAGTCCCAGATTGACAGTCTGGAACTGCAAGCCCGCGAGCTCAAGATCAGGCGAGAAAGCGAGTCCAAGATTGAACTTGAAAGGTTGGGAGTTCAAAAGAAGGCCTTGGAGCGCGAGAAGAGTAAATCCGTCACATTAGCTGCTCTCAACGCCACATCCGAGGTCGGGGAAGATCTTGGTCTTCCAGTGGAGTCAAAGTCCAATATAATGTCTAGATACCAACCAGTTTCGCAACCCCTCAATTCCCCTCACTCCCCCCTAAATCGGCGCCGCCCAAACATGGACGGGGATCCTATGGTGGGGAGCCCCAGTCCTGCCCCAAAGGGGCGGGTACCGGACGGTCCGGGCACCACGCCTGCGGATTCATTTCATTTGGACGCCACCACGAGGTACCTTGGAAAGCTGGAGTTTTACCGGGCCTCCAGCTCCCCCTTCTTTGGGAAAGCATCTCACTTTGCGTCATGGCGCGACAATTTCGCCGCAGAGGCATGGGACCTCCAGCTATCGCCT
>NC_081445.1:2979362-3000615 GCF_007210705.1 Tigriopus californicus | reverse complement strand
AGATGGACTCACAGTTCAGGGGGTTGGCAAGGACGACGTTTTCAGCCTTCCCCCCCTCCACGGGAACTCCATGATTCCGGACACCACTGACGAAGTAGCTCAACCATGCATGGTTCAGGCCCAAGCCCACCTGAGTCATTTGTCGCACAACTTCCACAACCTAGACACCAAAGCAGAGGTTCTCATCCTTTTGGGACGCAATGGAGGCGACCTACTGCGTTCTACGCAATATGGAGATAAGGCGCCCTTGGCTTACGACACTGCCCTTGGCTGGGCTCTTGTTGGCTCTATCTGCTCAAGAACCTTACGTAAAGATCAGTACGTGGATCGTGCCCTTAGGACAGCCCTGTCTCAGGACCACTGGCGTTCCCCTGTGTCCACCTTCCCTGGTGGTTCGGGAGATGAGTCCGGAGTATGGGACGTCCAAGCCAAAGACAACAGGGTAATAATGTCCAATGTCTTTCGTAGATTTCCAGACGATGAGGAGCCGGGTCTCTCATTGGAAGACAAGCGGTTTCTGGAGATAGCAGAAGCAAGCCTACATGTGAACAACGACGGGTTTCTTACAATCAAACTACCCTTCAAAATTGAAGAACCGCGCCTTCCTAACAACCGTGAGCCGGTTTTAAGGCGTTCACTTGGCACTCTGAGACGTATGAAGAGGGATCCAGTCATGCTGGCTGAGTGTCTGAAGGCTATGGATGAGCATCCGTACCGGAAAGGTGGAAGTTGTGCCAGACGAGGAAAGGTTGCCTGTTCCGGGGAAGGCGTGGTGGATCCCTTGTTTTGTGGTTCGGCACAAGAGGAAGGGGAAAGTGCGACTGGTTTTTGACAGCTCGGCTCTCTTCTATGGAACAAGCTTGAATCATCAGCTTGTACAGGGACCAGATCAGGGCAATGACTTGCGGGGCGTGATCACAAGATTCAGGGAGGGCCCCGTGGGATTCTCGGCTGACATTGAGGCAATGTTTCACATGTGTTATGTGCCTAAAGAAGATCGCGACTTTATGCAGTTCTTTTGGTTCCGGGGGAACAACCCAAACGAAGATCTAGTTGAGTATCGGGCTCTAGTGCACATATTCGGCAACAGACCTAGTCCCGCGGTAGCAACCTTTGCCCTCAGAGCGGCCTGTCGCGGTCAGGAGGCTCCCCGCCTGGCCCGGACCTTCATTGAAGATCATTTCTACATGGATGACGGGCTTGGCACAGCTCAGAGCGAGGAAGAAGCTATCAACATTTTGAGAGAAGCACGCAGGATCCTGGCCAAATTCAACATACGCCTGCACAAGATTGCTTCCAACAGAACCAGCGTAATGGCGGCCTTCCCAGACTCTGAAGTGGCGGAGGAGATCAAGGACTTGTGGCCCCAGGACCATCACGCCCAGGGCACCTTGGGGATGACGTGGAACCTCAGAGAGGACCGACTTTCAGTAACCACCACCATCCCAGATCGGCCTTTCACCAGGAGGGGGGTGCTGGGAACTGTCAACGCCCTGTACGACAACATCGGATTCATTAGCCCCGTTATTCTGGCCGGTAGGCTTTTCCAGCGGTCCGTCATCCCCAGGAAGGCTGACGGGGACCCCAGTCTTCAAGAATTGGATTGGGACGACCCCCTACCAGATCGATATTCAATGGAATGGGAAGCATGGAAAACTTCCTTGTCATCCCTCCATCTTCTGACCATCCCCAGAGCGCTGCGAACCCACAACTTCCATTCTGATTGCAAGCAAGAACTCCATGTTTTTTTCGATGCTTCCCAAGACGCAATAGGAAACGTCATCTATTCTAGATCAGTTCAGGGGAAGAATGTCTATGTTGCCTTCCTTAACGGTGAGTCGAAGGTCGCTCCCCGACAAGCAAGGTCGATCCCACGACTGGAATTGTGCGCGGTGGTCGGCGCTGCCCAGGACACCGTTAGCATTCTAAGAAGTTTAAAGAAGAAGCCCGACCAAATCTACTATTACACAAACAGTTTGGTAGTGCTGGGCTACCTGCGGAACAGAGAGCGACGTTTCTCAAAGTATGTCACCAGAAGAGTGGAACTGATTCTTAATACAAGCAGTGCCTCCCAGTGGCGCTACATTTCAACTGAGCAGAACCCTGGGGATGTGGCATCGAGGCCCTCAGACCCACACTCTCTCCTCAAAACATGTTGGCTGACAGGGCCACCCTTCCTCCGGCAATCTACATTGGTCATCCCAGGCATTGAACCACCATCAGAGACAGATCAGCTACCCGAATTCGAGGAAGCCAACCCGAGGGTGTTGAAGGTGGCTGCCTCACCTCTTGGGGGCCGTTTTGATCAACTCTTTTTGGCTCACGGATGGTGGGATATAGTGGCTTGGAGGGTGTCGCGCATTATTTGGAAGCTTTGCCGCTTCAGATCAACAATAACGGCGAAGAGGGCTATCACCTTGGAAACGCTTTCTCCCATGCAGGCGCAGGATTGGGATATTTTAGCGCTGGTGCGAGATGCACAGGCCGCGTGTTTCTCTCTGGAGCTGAGCTGCCTTGCATCCGGGAAAACTTTGCCCCAAGGTCACCGATTTGTCCCCTTGGCGCCCTTCCAGGACAACGAGGGGGTACTCAGTGTGGGAGGCCGTCTTCGGTGGTCAGAATTTCCCTACGACTACCGACATCCGATACTGATCCCACGCAAGCACCCAATCACCCAGTCAATTCTAGAGCATTGCCACCGGAAGATCAATCATCAGGGCCGACACGTTACCGCCGGTGCGGTCCGAGAATCCGGGTTCCACGTTGAAGGATCTGCCAAGGAAATAAGGCAACTGATTGCTTGATGCGAACTCTGCAAAAGACTGAGGGGTCCTGTGATGGACCAGATCATGGCGGACTTGCCCCCGGACCGACTGAGCAAGACTGCACCCTTTTCCAACTGCGGGCTGTGGATGTCTTTGGCCCGTTTTCAACTAAGGATCGAGCCGCGACTAGATCCAACAAGGGCACGTCGAAAGTTTGGGCTTTACTCCTGACCTGCCTTGCCTCTAGGGCTGTCCATGTGGAGATGCTCTTGGGTTTGGACACGAGCTCCTTTCGGAATGCCCTTAGAAGATTCTTGGCCATCCAAGGAAGGTGCAACCATTTCCGCAGCGACCGTGGAACCAATTTCGTTGGCAGCCTGAATCAAAAGCTAGACATTGCAAGCCTAAAAAACGAACTCAACAATCGCAGCATTGAGTGGGACTTCAACCCACCTGGGGCCTCTCATTTTGGTGGAGTTTGGGAGCGGAAAATTGGACAAGTGAGAAGACCTCTGGATGCCGCTCTCCTCCAAGCTGGGCCGAGGCCCCTGTCATTCAACGAATTACAAACCCTCATGCAAGAAGCAGCTGCCGTAGTGAATTCAACACCCCTGTGGACTATATCCTCGGACCCAAACTATCCCCTGCCATTGTCACCTTTCGCCCTCCTGAGTTTGAAGGAAACCCCGTATCCCAACCCAGTGGGAGAATTCTCTCCAAGGGACAACATGGCCTATGGGAAACTTCAAGGAGGCGGGTTCAATACCTGGCCGACCAGTTTTGGGTCCGCTATCGAGCCAACTACTTTAGAAACCTTCAGGAAAGAAACAAGTGGCAACAACCAAGAACGAATCTCAGAACTGGCGACATGGTTCTGCTCAGAAACAAGAACGCAAACCGCTGCTCCTGGCCTATGGCACGGGTGGTGGACGTCAAGGTGGGGAGAGATGGTCTTGTGAGGTCTGCAACCGTTGAGACTGCCACCTCTCCGGGTCGCGGTCAAGGATGTACGTTCTCCCAATATGAGCGCCCCATTAGTGAATTGAATTTTTCTGTCGTCAACGGGCTCCGGACCTCTGGGTGACAACGAGTGAGTTCAGTCGCGCCAAGGGCTACGTCCGGGTGGGGAGTGTCTTGGGACGAGCCCAGTCAGAGAATCGAGACGTTTCGTGATATCCCAACCCTGGTTCCGCTGGATCTCTCGCCCAAAACATAGGCAGCTGAACAACAGCGGAAAAGGGAAAACAACAACTTGGGCCCCCTTTTTAGTGAACGTATACGTGTGAGAAAGATCGTTTTTATCGCGAAATAATGGGCGAGTGAACTGTAGGAAGCTTGATCTCATTATTGGTAATTTTTGTGGCCAGCTCCTGACAGTGCCAATGATTTCATATTTCTTAGATAGCGCTTGTTTATGTTTAATCAAATTTCAAGAGAAGGTCTCTCTGCAATTTGGCATGGTTCTTCTCCAGTCAGTTTGAGTTGACTGGAATTTGAACATATAGAAAATGCCCTCGATCTATAAGATTCAAAGCGATGAATCAAAGATGATTGTTAACGAGTCCTGGTTCACTTTTAACAAGTGCTTGAATGTTTTTGGCAAATACCGACAACAATATATTTTAGATCTCTTTATAAGAATCGTCATTTGTTATTTTTAAATGTGAAGAGTGAGTGTCCAACAATGTTGGGGACCTAACCTTTCTCGAAGTAATATCCGGGCACAAACAAGCCTTTGACGGAAAGGTCATTTATTGCTTTTTTCCGCTTTCGTCCTTTTCAAACCCGATAACTTGCTTTTTTCTTGCTTTCCACAATTCATAAAACTCATGGGTCTGGTTAAGTTCAACGATTCTCAGCTTTATCTCCTTTACGTTAGTCATTCCTGTGTTCTTTTTCAACTCCGCACTTGAACTGCAGATATAGTTAACACTTATAATCCTTCTAATTACATTGGGGGCGATTTAGTCTTTCTTTCTCACGATTGAGTGTTATGTAGGGTAGCTTGTGTCAAATCTAAATCAACGCTTTTTTTTCTAGAAACGTAAAAATAAAACTCATAAATGCCTTCGAAAAGACTCCTATAAAAATTCGATCTAAAAAATTAAAAGCATAAGGTAGTTTTCGTAAACCATCCTTTGGCATGTTCATCTATACAACTCTGAAGATAAGATTTAAAGATGAAACTGATGAACTTTGGTCCCAAAAGTAGTCAAAAGGTTGGAAAAAGGTTATCTCACGAGTTTTTTAGGCTCCAGTGTCTCATTGTCAATTACTTACATTTTAAGTAAATTGACATTTCTTAAGTGAGTTTACATACGACTCAGCTTGGTGACGTCTATCAGAAATCTGAAAGTGGTATGTAGCAAATAAAGCCTTTACATCTATTAGTTTTGTTCCTTTATAGACTTACCTCAAAGGGATTAAAGTTAGAAACTACAGCCTTAAGAGATATTGCAAGAAACAGCCAGATTTTTGGAAGAGATTTCATTTAAACGACATACACACACGCCTACCACCGTTACAATGCCGTTTTTTATTGCTTCATCGGGTTCATTTGGGCTCCTCCTCCTATCTTTGAAGACGTCATCCTAAAAGCTTCTTGACGTTGGAAGTGAAAGCTTTCTCTCCATTGGATTTCATACCACGGAGTAACCGAGTAAGTTTTCATTTGTTGCTTGGAGACGTTGTCATGTCGAGTTGGTTGTAAATTAAAATTCTCGCCAACAATGTTCCGTGTCGTTGCTTCTTCTCCAGCAATTGCGAACCTTTTGAGGGGGATGACAAAAGTGAACCAGAATTCGCATCCTTTCAACAATTAGCCAAAAATTGTTGATCAAGGTGGTGAAGGTTGGCGCTCCTCTTCTCGAAATTTTGAATTTCTTTACCAAGAGAAGTCGATTCAAAATGACGACACGATGAGCTCACGAAGACCCTGGACTGGCATTCTTTGAGTCAAAAAGAGACCCACAATTGCCTCTAGAAATCGAACACACGAAATTGCTTGTAAATGGCGTTCTTCGCACTTTTTAACACAAGCGAGGAATAAATGCAGCTCCCACTCAAAGGGTAGCTACACATCTCCTCTCGCTTTGAGCAGTCAAAGTATGAAACAAAACGACGTAATTTTTTTTCTGAGGTCGGTCAAGTTATTTGAAGAAATTCTCAAAATTGCATTGATAATCCCACCTTTTTGCAACAAACGCGGAAAACCCTTGAACGAAATGGCCGTTTTGTAGTTACATTTCGATTCCTTAAAAACACGAGGTGAAGGAAAAAGGGGCCTCGTTTCGGGGATCTTGCCAAATCGTTTTTCTCAGAACAAGTTTGGCAGGAAAGTTGAATTACAGTTATTAATAGAGCAGTTCAGTGCCTAGTTCTCCTCTTATCACGCACGCTTTTGGCGACATTCCAAGAGAGCGAAAAGGTTCGTGAACTAAATCAGTGGCAACTTTTGCTGAACCAGTACGTAGATTAGTGCATCATGAACTTGACGCTATTCGAAGAACCGGCGTCTGAGACTTGTTTCTTTGGCCAAACATCCCCTCGGACAGGGAAGATATCACCCCTGGAGAGCAATGGTAGTGGGGAAAAGTGAGTAATTCCAAATCAAATCAATGAAATGCATTTCCCTTCACACGCGTTGACTCAGTTGTAGACTCAGAAGGCGTTGGCCAGTTTTGCTCTCAATCGAACATCGGTGTCAAAATATGTGAGCATTTCAAACTCAGGCCAGGGAAGGCACAAATGGAATGAGGTAGCACCATGATGGCAAGAACTTACCATTTTGTACCCATGTACCCACTGAGTTGCAAGAACATGTTGCCTTTGACACAGACGTTTGATTGAGATAAAAAATTGGCCAACACTTTCTGAGTCAACAGAGCCCAACTTTTGGGAGGGAAAATGCATTCGCTGCATTTGAATAAAGGTCACGTGTCCACCACCCCATCGTCTCTATCCAGTGGTGACGTCGTCCTTGCTTTCTAGTATCGACGACCACACATTTTTGACAACCATAGCTGAAAAAGGAATTGTTCAATATGGTCCACTAAGTGTACTTTCATCTGTGAAATTTTCATTACTTACCTCTCACTATTTGTGTTTAGAGCGTCTGTTTTTTCCCTGTTCACTAACGGAACATCGGAAACCCGTTGGTTAGTCACAAATAGTAACCCTGATTTTTCTTCGCTCAAACCAGGGTTGCCTTTTGGTCAAAGCTAACCTTTTACCTTACGATGGACGGGATGGTGCTTTGATTTTCTTAGCTTTCTGGCAATCCTGATCTTGAAATTTTTTTGATCCCATCACTAATGGCCACAAAGAGAGAGTGCTTCCCTTGTAAAAAGAAGGCATTGAAAGCCAAACGACTTTAAGATGTTGACCAAGTCGACTTTGAACAATCCAAATTTGAATAAAAAGCTTCATGCAAAGAGAGTGACGACCATGGTCTGGACGAAGTATGGTTTACGTTGTGCACTTCAGAGGGTGCAAATAAAGGGCCAATGGGCCGATTTCTCTTCATTGAATTATAATGCGTTTGCGTTGTTTTTGGCTAATTCTATCCATATTTATCCACTATACCCAATGGACTTAAGGACATCTGTCAAAAAATCATTTTGCCGCATAAACGCCATGAAATGGCAAGATTGAGTAGTAATCAAATAATGTCGAGTTTTGCAAAAAAAATGCAAATTATTTCAGTAATGGAATAAAAATGTCATTGAAAAGGAAAATGCATTTTGTCACAAATATTGTAGTTCTATCAAGCATGTCAAGGCATAGATTTCTAGACACTGGATGTCGGACGACCGACCACTCGGCTGGTAAAACAGTACAATGGATGGTCTCCTGGGAATTGATTACAAACCGGTTTATTGTACTTTTTAGCCAACCAAGTGGTCGGTCGTCCGACATCCAGCGTCTAGAAATCGATGGTCAAGGGAACAAGAAGGGAATGTCCAACTGTTGATTTCGCAACAGGCTTGTCAAGTTTTAAAACCCTTGCTGGTAGACTCTCAGAACATGTCAGAAAACATGCCAGACTGGAAAAACATGCAAAGTTAGCATCTTCAAGGTGAAAAGAAATCACGAAAATCTAGCCGTGATGGCGTTTCTCGGATGATGATGTTGTCCAACCATCTAAGAGTCAAAGTGGCAGATTAAATCCAAAGAGGCAAGAAAGGCAGGGCTTTCAAAAAGGAAGGAAGTCAAAAAGAAAGCAGGAAGCCCGCTCTCCATTTTGTCAAATGCGTCAATGGCAAAGGTCTAATTAATCCTGGGGCGAGCCTACTTTAATCTTTTGGTCAATTTTGGAGGAGTTGCCCAACTTGAGTCTTTTAGAAAGGACTTAAGTCCAGACTCGTCAAGAAAAAAACGTTTCATTGTGTCTTAGAATTTCGCAAGACGAGTGTTTTTGCTCGAGATGACTCGATTAGAAGACTCGAGTCCTCTGCCAAATTTGTAGGGTTCAACGAGCCATTTTTCAAAAAACCGGCCCTTTGAATGATGGATGACGATAGCTTCGGAAATTGATGAAGGCAACTTGACAGCCCTCATCGTTTTTTTTGCATGCCACAGGGGTCCCAAGTATGCCACCTGACAACGCTGAAAGGAAAATGTATATCAGTTGAAACCAGGGCGAATATTCATATTGCAAGTGGTCGACATTGTACTCTGGCTGGCCGGGTAGCATTTTTCGATGCTAATTTTTGAACATGGGCATTATTTCCAGGCCGCTAGCATTGGATTTTTTTGCATTGGTCTGAGGTTTTGCATTAAACTAGCATTATCTGCTCGGTCCAAGCATTGTGAAATATTGTCTATCATTCTAGCATTTTCCTAGAACCATCTCACTAAAAAGAATGCCCAAAAGGGAAGAAAAGAGACTCAGGTTTCAAAAAGCTTTCCTCTCCAGACCTGACAGACTCAGGCAACGTTGACAATATATCAAAGCATGCAGTCTAAATATGGGATCAATAAGGGCCCTTATTCGCAACGTCATGCGGCCCAAAGAAAACGGGAAGAGGCACGGTAGATCGCTAAATAAACTACTCTTGCCTTACCTTGAACGCAATTTCTTTTCCGGACATTATGTGACCCGGAGCACTAATCATAAACAAGATTTTTATAGAAATAGCCAAAAACAACAGAAACGCATCAAAAATCAAAAAGAAAGGAATTGGCCCAATCGGCGCATTTTTGGTAGAGGCTGAATGATGAAGCGCCCTCTGAAGTGCAGAACGTAAAACATATTTCGTGCAGCGTAAGGGGGCTATGCTCACCAAAATACCTCAGTTAGGTATTGAGTGAATCTTTAGTTGTGCTTCAACGCAACTGATTTGTGTTGTGTTTCCTTCACTTAATCACGATATCTACTTGATAGTTGTATTTCTTTTTAACGTGTTCATTGGCCAAGTGCTTGGGTTCAGTGTCTTTTGTAAACTTCCCCTCTCTTCAACTGGTTCACATGCCCTACAAGCCGAATATAATCAAACTTGTTAAAGAAAGGGCAAAAATAGGATGTTGTGGAAAGGGGGTAAAACGTTGAAGTAACTATCTTGGCGAAATACATACATTTTGATCAAAAACCCCAAACGTGTGAAGTTCTCACCCTATTCTGGCCAATTGTGAAGACCTGATCAACAATCCTTGAGTTGTGAACAACCTTTGCGGAGTCCATCTCCAAAGTTGACACTGGCCACAGATAAAGAAAGTCTAGGCATTAAATTGCTGTTATCGATTGCTTCTTTGGAACTTTTCCACAGACTAGAAAAGAGTAAAATTCAGTTCACTCGTTATCAGAGATCCATATAAAAGGTGTTATCGTCTGGCTATCGTATATTTTAATAAACTAAAGGGGCAAAAAAGGGCATAGTTGCAAGATAATGTTCTGTGCTTTTGAAGCTAGTGTCGAATCATGGAGCAGCAAGGTGACGTGTCTCCCATAACGAGCAACATATTTCATAACAACGTTTGGATTGGTAGGTAATAGCATCCGGCCGTTTTGGATTAGTTCTCCATCACCATCAGTGGGTGTAAAATTAGCGTTTTGTAGCGAAAAAGAAACCTTTCATATAGCTTGAACTGCGTCAATCTCCTTGACATGTTTAAAGGACACTTCAAATGCAATAAGATCTAAGAATAAAGTGAATAGAAATGAGATCGAAAAGTCTCTGGGTGAACCCACCTCGTTGTGAAGGTCAGGAGGGGTGAGTTTGAGCCTTTTTAGAGGGTTGGCCATAATGTCAAATTAGTGTATGCTGACGGATGGATTCACGGATAAGAGAAAGCAATCCCACCCTAACGTCTTCAATTGCCCCAAATGGCGTTGGCAATGAACAGCTCAATGTCAGTGTAAAGTACTATTTTCCAGTATTCATTTATACCGACGAGCACGAAAACAAGAGCCTTTTTGGCATCCTCATCCGGGGATGTCATTTCAAAAAAGGCGCTCTGTTCAAAAATCTTCGTCCCAAACAAGTGCTTAAGGCCCTTCTGATTTTCCATTTTGCATTACCAAAGAACTTATTAACTTGAGCAAGACAAAGCCTCGTGACCGGTTCAACTTCAAGCGTTCGGTTCTGGATTTGGATCTTATTCTCAGCAAGAAATTGAACGCTGAATGCACGGTTGTTGCTAAGAAAGTCAAGATTACCTTCGAGAAATACCTTCCCGCATAGTGCGATCCAATGCAACAAAAAGTGTTAACAGGTATGAACATGTTAACTCTGTTCGTGGGGTCAACCAGCTAACTGGTGATATGGAATCAGCCAAGTTCTTGAGTAAGTGACTCCGCCCGTTCCGATCATCGATAATCGGTATTTTTAGGAATGCAACTTGTTAGAAAAACAAAAGGGATGAAACATGCACTCAGTTCAGGTCCTGACGGCGTTTGCTCTTGCGTGATAAAAGTCTTAAATTCTTGTCGGTAATTATCCTTCGGTTCTCCCTTGTCTCTTTTATTCTCATGGAGACCTATGTTTTTGTTCCTTTCGAATGGAGATGGACCGATGTGTCCTACGGTAAGCTGCTTATTCGAGAGCAAGTGCAAGTTATAGACGCATGTCAATGACTTCAATCTTGTGCCAATTCACGGAAAGACTCATCAATCGTGCGAGGAAAAACATTGCATTTTGTTGTTGAGAGAAAACGTAAAAGGATTTTTTTGAGCTCCGTCGTGACGTTTCTCATTTCAAGAGCTTCGTTTGAATCCCTTGAAGAGCAAAATTTCAGCTCTCTCACATTTCTTCTCGACGTCAAAATGCAACATTTTTCCTCGGCCTACAGTCATCAAGGATCGTGTCAAGTNCAAGAGCTTCGTTTGAATCCCTTGAAGAGCAAAATTTCAGCTCTCTCACATTTCTTCTCGACGTCAAAATGCAACATTTTTCCTCGGCCTACAGTCATCAAGGATCGTGTCAAGTTAAGCTTAGAAAACAAAGGGCATCCTCTCAAGCAATAAGCATATTTTCTGTGTGGGAAAATTCTTGGCTCTTCAAATATTTGATGTTTGATAGAGGATGAGTTGATGGAAAAGGTTGTTATGTACGTGCGAATATACACTTTTCACTCTTGGCCTCCAAGTACGAAGAAAACAAGAGTTACTTGTAAGTCGAATGGGATTTAAAGGCCCTAAAAATAGTCTCAGGTGACCTCCAAAATCTCTGGATCAAAGATTTAGTCCACAGAGTAAGATAAATGAATGGTTTCATTGAATTGTGCAAACACACGTTTTTTGGGCCGTAATCAAATAGCATCACTTTTTCGTTTAATTGAATCTGGCCACTAAGTTCTGAACGAGATCAAAGTGAAAATCAAACAAACTTCCCAAAATACCGACACACTTTGGACTGGGACACTCATGCTGGGTCGTCGAAATTGATTTTCCGACAACATTGTAGTTTAATTATCTCGAGTTCTAGAGTAGATAGAGAGGTTCTTTGGATTCCTTCTGAAAGTATTAACAATTCAGAGTACTATGTTTGCTATTCATCTTTCCCTTAAATGCGTTTTCACAATTTGCACGATGGAGTCAATACGTGAAGGACTCTCTCTCAAGCTCCACCTCAACGACGTCAAAAATGCTCAAGGACATCGGCCAGGACCTGAAGCATCACAATGGAAGTTGCAGGCAATTTGAAATCGATCTGCCAAGGTACCAGTCCAAATTCCACAATCACATTCATTGCAACAAATATGAGAGTGGTAAGGTCGACAACGTCCTTCTGGATCAAACTAAGGGGCAAATCCCTTAGGAGAGTTGAAAGTTGTCCTGATGAGAGGACAACTCCAGGTCCTGGCCGATGTCCTTGAGCATTTTTGAGGTGGAGCTTGAGAGAGAGTTCTTCACGTATTGACTCCATCGTGCAAATTGTGAAAACGCATTTAAGGGAAAGATGAATAGCAAACATAGTACTCTGAATTGTTAATACTTTCCCTAGCACCCCAAACAACCTCTCTTTCTAAACCAGAACTTGAGGTATCAAGCCACCAAGTTGTCGGGAAATCATTTTTGACCACCCGGCGCATTAATTTATTTAAACTTTTAACTCTCTCTTGCCATTCTAATCTTCTGAAGAAGAATGATCAAGTTGTCGCCCTTGCAAGAACATTACATCCCAGTGCATTAATATGCATAGCTATACCTTCAAAAGGAACCCGTCAATCAACGAGTGCGTGTATGTTTTACTTCATTCTTTGGGTCATTCAGTCGGCTTACTGATTGATCGTCCTAATGCTTCAATACTTCGAAATTGCCTGAAGTTATTTGAAGATAGGTTGAAACTAAAAGCATTCTTAAGTGCGAGGCCTCTACGTGGCAGACGAGACAAGTACCCTGTGGTAAACACAGGCGAAACTAACATCGCACAGGGGTAGTGTTGGCTTTGCCTCCACGCCTGGGCCTCTGGTACCCCTTCAGGAAAGGAATGTCAGGCAGAGCAGCGTGAGCCAAAAGTTGGAGGGTGACTGTCACTGCGAGGGTTCTCCTCGTAGCCAGCCCCAGAAGACTTAGTAGCGAGCGTGTTGTAAACCTGACGGAACTTCACCTGAACCCAGTCAATCGACCCCCCTTGGGGCAAAACAGCGTACCCGAGTTGGCGGCCATGATAACTGGCGAGAGTCCAAGGCGAAAGCCTTGGATCTCTCGCCTTCTTTTTTGGCCCAAGTTTGAGGTATGTATGGTACCCACCAATCATTGGAAGGCTCTTAGAAAGGCAAGGACGTCCAGCTATTGCTTAACTCCTTGCCTTTTCTTTTTGTCCCTGAATTTGATTAGGTGAGGACCATTGAAGCTCGTCTGGGGTGTGGTCGGTTGTAAAACAATACAGTAGGACTGCAGTCTATGAGGCCCAACAGCTGTCTGTTGGGATAGTTTTCTGTGTCGCTTTTTGTCGAGTGTCCGTAAAGGTGCGACAAATGGCTGTCCGACCCAGGAAGTACTGTGGGCAACCTTACTAACACCAAGGTGCCGTGGGCAGAAGCAAAATGTTGCAAAAGTGGTAGGTCCTACTGGTGAGCTGCAGAGGTTTCCTCTGTTTGTAAACCTGTAGCCTCCCCTGTTCTAGGGGTTGACCACCTTATTATCATACCACTTGTCGATGGAGCCAGTGATGGCAGAGAAGTTGGCACATAAGAAGGGGAAAAACCGTCTCTTGTTGACTTTCGTAGGATGGGGCTTCGGCCAGCAAAGGACCCGGCAATCTCACCGTGCAGAGATTCAATTGGGACCCCGATGCCGGTGCAGTACCTGGATGGTCATCCCAGGGAGTAATTAGTTGCCGAAAGGCTCTAATGAAACTGTAAATCTGCACCATCCCCTCGGGGATTCCACCCTTTATGGGTTAGTTGCAAAGAGGTCAACTCCCTTGGCGCAACGAAATTTAAATCATGGTTACTAAAAATACGGCCAAGCCTCGGATCCCCCCCGCGCAGCAGCGGGGGCGTGCTAAAAGCATTATCTCTAAGGCGTCATCGCAAAGAATTCAACGAAACATACATTTGCAAATCAATTGACAGGTGCATGATAAGTTTATTGGCTTTGTGAAGAAAAAAAATGCTAATGCCATCAAGGTCGAACGATCAGCTGCCTACCAACGGGTTTAAATCCTTGAACCCTAAGTGATGTATTTCGGTGGGTTGTTGTGAGCATCTTACTCCGATTCGTGTGAATCATATAATTCGCATGGTTTGCAATATGTTTTGGCGTCAAGTGCATCGACCACGGTAAAGTGAAGGCAAACTGAATCATTCGATACAGAAGGGTCCTAAAGAATATTTATCTAAAACTTTGTGTTCAATTAATGCACAGCGTCAATCAGTTGGATTTTACGTTTAAAGACCATGAGAAAGTAAACATCAACTGGCTGTCTATGTTGGTCAAAACTAGTAAATATTTGTCATTGAGTCTGACTTCAAGCCTTAGAAAGATCGTAAATTTGGCCAGTGTGTGTGTCGAGTGATAAATCAAAAGTATAGGTTTTAAACGTACACAAATGAATCCTATGCATTTTCGAGTCAGACTTGGGTTCATTTCGAACACGGATATTTTATGCAATGCTTTACCGCCACTAAGCATGTAGTCTCCAGCAATTCACGATGGAAAACTTCTAATTATAACGTCAATCCATATTTATAAGATATGCCCAACGAATCAGAGATTACAGATCTAGTGTTTGATCGCGTTGATTCATGGGTCTTCAAGTGTAGTTTCATACAATTTCAGGTCATATTGCACTCGGATTATGAAAAGGAGAGGTCCTAAAATGGAACCCCGTGGGACACCCGACTTCAAAATCATATACTACTTAAAACTTATAATCCAATCGAGAGCATTGCCTTGGATACCTATCTCGTGGTGTCTGTTCAACAAGAGGCCATGATGAACGTTATCAAAGACCTTGACCCAATCGATATGCATTGCATCAAACGAACTCATGACTTTCGAATCCTCCAATGACCTGCTACGCATATTTGCCAAATCAGTTGCTTGACAATGCTAAAAAGCGCTCAAAAAATCGTACATATAGGGAGGAGGGACTTCAACAAATTCAACAAGTTTGAACTTCATGATCTTCTCAAACAGCTTCGCATTATTCAAAGGGAGAGAGGTCGCTCTACATGTAGTTATTGGGGAGCTACTTATCTCTCTCCTTGAAAATTGGAACGTAGAAATTACGCGAAGGAGAAAACAAGGGCAAGAACCTGTGAGCATCTCATCAGAATGTGAGATTTCACACTCTCAGGGCCAGGTGAACTCGAAGCCCTCAAGTTCATGATGACCCCTAAAATATCTTGATCTGTGACTACAAGATCATCTGTACACTCAACTTGACAAGCCTTGCCAATCTCAACAAGCTTATCAATAGAGCAATGGACTGTTGCTCCTGAACTCTTTAGAGTTGAAAACACATTAGAGAACTGATCTCTAAGTAAGTTGGCCATAGCTTCTACGTTGTCTATGGCTACAGCAACTGTTCTCTGTTCTCTTTTTTCTTTCTTTTTATTGACGGGTTCCAGGGTTTGAACGGCATTAGCCATCATCTTTCTTTTGAGAGGCAGTGTGGTGTCCATATCAGATTGATTCTCCATTCTCTAATTTAGAGCACGCTAGCTTTTGAGTAATGGTCGACGATGGCAAACTCTTCCAACCTTTCTACCTTCTAACGACCAAGCCAGGAGTCAATTTCGAATTCTGTCCAACAAAACCAATTGCCATAATTTAGAGCCCTCTGCAAAGAGAGCCTCCAAGCACTTGAGATCATTTACATATAAGTTTGAAATTTTCAGATCGTCGCTTTTTCAAGGTTATATCTATGTTCCCTCCAAATTTTCGGACTTTCCCCTTTTACTTTTATTCGCTCATTTTTTATCAGTTTTGATGGCAATGAGAGAACTGTAAAAACACGGATCCTGCATTAATGCTCAGTCGTAACATTGAGTCATGTGTTTCAAACGAAAAGAGAGAAACCGACTCGAGAGCTTCATAAGCATGATTTACTTCGAATTATCGTACATACACCCTCATTCACTTTTTCACTTTTCAGCAAGCTCAAAACCAGTACCAACTAGTGGCAAGAATTTTTACGAGTTCGTCGTCATTCGAGTTCAAGAATGTCCAGAGTCAACAAAGTTTGTCATGTGATATAATTAGACGATACGTCTATTTGCTTAGAGATTTGCCATGTTATTGCATCCAGTCATGATACGTTTAACACAATAAAAACGAAATTGCCAAGCGTATTGTTCTTTTCAAAAGCACCAAAGATCTGTCCTTTTCTTTTAGAAGAACCACGATATATTCTGACAAATAAAGAGAAAAGAGAATTCATTTTTTTATCCTTCATTGTACTTCTGCGTTGTCAATCCAGAACCAACCGAAGCGAAATATCGGGCAGAAGAGTTTTAGGTCCAAAAAGGATCGTAATCTTCATTCAGTTTGTCAAAAAATTCAAAGCCCAAACAAGAAGACTAGTCATTTTGAGTGTCACAATTCTCATGAAATTCGCTTTCCCTTTTTTTTACCATGACTAACTTGTTCGCCAGAAAAGTGATTTGCTGAACTTTGCACTAGTGCTGATAAAAATGTCACTGATATGGAGGACTAGCCACCTTCCCATCCACGGTTATATGTAAAAGCAGATTTCGTAAAAGCTTAGCTTCGACGTTTTTAATACACCCGAGATTAAATGATACAATCTTTTCTCCAAGAAGTGCAACGTTCTCATGTAATTTTTTTTCAAGTCATTTTTACAAACTTAACAATCGATGAAAAACAATCATTGAGGTTTAGAGTTTTGAAACACAACTGCCAAAGTGGATTTATCATACCCTCACAGTAAAAATTCCTCTCTACTAGAGTTCTCAATCATTTCTAAGATCCTTTTATGGAATAAGAATTTCGGACACGAATGTTCAATATCAGAAAGTCTCAAACTCGAATTGTGGAAGCAGAGGCATTATGACAACAGGGAGAACATATTTCAAAAGTCACATTTGCCAACGCATTGTGTTTGGTTGTGCTCAGCATTGGACATGAAACAAAGAAGGGTAAACATGAGTCTGTTGTGGTTTTCTACTGCAGCTGAATCGGTAACCATTGTACAAGGCGACTCCAGCCGATTGAACGCAAACGCAGCGCCTCTATAATAAGAAACCATACCCTAACTGTCATTCAGCTGTCCGCCCATTCGCTCTTAAAACGGGTGTGCCTGGCTTGGTTACAATGCACTCTCTAGGCCTTACTTCCTATATGGCATGATCAAGGAGGGATGAGCCTCGCCCGGCAAGCAGTGCCAGATATCACACCATCCATTTTTGTATTTCGAAAGGCAGTGCAGTGTCATGTCCGGTCTCGGATTGTTTCACCACCTGTGGGTGTGGTTAGCGTCTAAAGGTTTCCTAATGAAAGATCAATGAGCGGAATCGAACTGGAGACCTCTTTCCTGGTTGGATACTGCGCTAACCAATAAGCCATGTGTTCCCACATTTCGATGGAAGTTTATGAGCGGCAAATTATTATATCGTTTTGCTGAAGCATTTGTAGATCATCCCGCAAGGTGGTGTTACCGTACACAACGGTGTACTCATTGAGTACGGAACAAGTGGTAAAAATCCCTTTTTAAATCAATGAAATACCTGAACAAATCTTGGCACTTTTCTAGCACAGAAAATCGTAAGAAACAAGTTTGGTTTTATTGCCTAATGGTATTTCTGCCCACACAAAAAACTTACATGCCATGAAAGCTTTAAAAAGAAACAAAGTTTCACAAACCTTTTCAATAGGTTAACCCTCAGGCTTAAAAAAATATTGAATGACTAGCTTGGTCTGCCAACTCAAACTCATAGGTAGACCAAATATCACTTAAAGATTAAAAGGTATATGTCGACGAATTATAGCCTTTCATTTTAATAGTACTGGGGTATTCCCTGCAGGGGTTAGAAACGCCCATGATAAAACGAAGAACAGTTAGGCATGCTCCAACTTACGTAGAAATTGAGATATGATCTATTAAAACGCTACTTTGTTGCAATGGAGTTAATGGTCCAATTTTCATCGTTTTAAGCCCCAAAATGCCCCGGTTATATCTTGATTTTATTTTCAAAAGATCTGAAATCGATTTTCAATATCAAACTAAAGAAAAATGATTTTCCTTCTTCTTGCATGGTCTCCAAATAACTCAAAATACTATATCATGTCACTTAAAGCACACTAAAATTGAATTTGTTGAAAATGTATTTTTCCAATCATCATAGGTACACTTCTTTAGGCATTCCGTGGAATTTTGAAGGCAAAACATGCAAATGGCAATCTTATAGATTTGGGCTTTTCTTGAAGACTTTGTTGAAACTGATTGAAAACTACATCTTGGAGGCTTCAACGATTTTCGTGAAATTTGAAGTGCCTGCTCGGCTAAGTGTCACTTCGATAGTTTTGAAATAAATGCTAAAAAAAACAATTGCCCTTTGGAAGGGTTTCTAGATAAGGTCATGCGATGTTTTTAGCTATTTTGATGCTATGAAAAATGGAAAGTAATCCCCACACTAATGTTATCCAACCACGACAGCCCATACGGCCCATGACACGCTTTTTTCCGGTGCCAGTAAAAACATTTAATGCAATCAAATTAACCCTTAAAATCATCCCTTATTGGAAAAAATGTTCATTATCCTTTTCAAGCTCTCTGGAATGTTAATACCAAGAGATTAGTATTATATTTGGTTATGATGTTTTGAAATTTTTAAAAGATGTATTTATTCATTTATTACTTGTAACGTAACACTATTTCATCCAAGACCCGGTTAAATCACAAAATTCAAAAATGAACATTTTACAAAAACGTCTTTTTACATAGAGGATGATTTGTTCTTTCTACCAAAAGTGCAATCAAATGAAAAAATGTGCATAATCCCTCACGGTTAGGAAATACGAGACCGCCCTTGAGAAGAAATGATGCTAAAATTTAACACTTCAGCTAAGTAGATAAAGATCTGCACTTTCCAAAACGAATGACCACAAGTTCATGTACTGATGAAATAAGTATTTTTTAAAGGTTTTAACTTTTGAACGAGTATTTGAATATGCCGCCAAAACTTGTTTCGAAGGACCATCGAAAATGGCAGGGATAAAGATTCAAACACAATGGGACCTACTATTTATGAAACATAGTTTTTAGAGGGAGGTTCAGGGCAAGAGATATTCACTAATGATTATTATGATCCAAAAGGCAATACCAGTTCATCATGACATCTGTGAAAGTAACATAACTTCAAGGTGAAGAGATATTGATAAAAATGAGGCAAACTCTATCTACGGTTTTGATATCTATTCAATTCTCTAATATATCCAGAAGGAACTTTTCTTTGTCGTGGATAATCACTATTTACTAACATTAGATAGGAGAAAATATTATTTGACTGGTATCTTTTTTACCCTTTCGTCATGCATTTGCATGATGCAGATTATAACCATAATTGTAGCAGGTGGATAGAACTAAGCATATTCGGTTTTTGATAAAGCAAAGCACATCGGTTTTTTTTCAAGCATAAGTAAGAAGCGGGAAATTGCTCGTATGTTTTTTTTTTCAAGTGTGAGGTTTGTCAAACAGCGTAATATCCGTGATAGAATATACATGCAAAGTTGTTTCTGCTCGGTAAGATTTCTCAATCAAATAACATGTATAGATCAAGTATTGTACAATTCGTTTATTTCATGGATTTATCGAATCAACGGACATGATTTATTGTCCATGAGCACCTATCAAATCACAAACTCCTTGCAAAATACGCTTTTTGTAAAGCGGGTTTTCCACATCTTTAACTTGATATTTCATCCACGTTTGTTCAAATTCGTAATGAAGGGATTCATGAGCCTGCTCTGCATAGAGGTTCATGTATTTGCCTCCTCTCAACACGATAAACTTGCTCAAATGATCCAAAATCAAATGCACTTTTGGAATCAGTGACATTTTCGAATTTTTCCAAGCTTCTCTGAACGATTGCACACAATCTTTGAAGTCTTCAATCTCAATATTTCCCTTTGATAAGCTCGAATTTAACCGATCAAATGCTTCTAGGACGTCAACGAATGCTTGGCCAATCTCTATTTTTTTTTGGCTTGACCGAGGATCTTCTTCAAGATAGGAATATTTCGAAGGAGCTATTGACTTTCGTTACCCTCAAGGAACTTCCATGATAACTTTCTGAATGAATATGGACTTGCTTTGACCAACCCTTGGCCTCGGGGACACAAAGAATAAGTTTGCCGTATAAGGCTCTTTTGACACCTGAGGTCTTGAATCGTCCAGACTCTTGATTTGGGTCCCTTCATCAATTGACAAACGGAGAAAGACATCGGATGTTTCCATATTTCGCTTCTTCAAGATAAGTAAAAACAGTTGGGAAGGATTGTTGCAAAATACGATTGGATGAAGTTTTCCGGTGACGGGAGAAATTTCTTCACTGACGAATAGGGGCTGGTAAACCGAATTCGCACTAGCTAAGGACTTTTTGATTCCTGGTTCAACTGGTATATCTTGATTGATGACTTTGACAAACTTTAACACCTTGTTATCACTGATACCTGTGCATCGCTTGGCTGTGAGAATAGTTTCCAGAGAGTTCGTTCTGGCTCTTGTTGGCCATTTGCTTGTAGTTCCTGTCTTTCCGAACAAATGTGGAGGGAGTGCTTCTGGTAGCTAAGGTTAGGCTCTCTCCGTGGCTACGTTTTTTCGACAAAAGGTCGCTTGCCACTATTTCAAGGTCTCGTTGCGGAAAATGCTTTTTTATGTTGCTTCTCAACGTCTCAGAGGTGCATGTGTGATGGCATCCTCGGTAAATTAGCGTAAAGCAGTACATGCAGAATATGCTACGGCTCAAGGGACAATTAGTTGACTTCTCAACATTGTAGTTTGCACCTTGTCCTTTCCACCTCTTGTTCAATCGTTTTCGAGATGACTTCAAGCCAACAGTTTTACATTTCGAGAACAAAAAACAAATACATATTTGTTCTTCCCGGAAGGGGCGGAATTTCATAATAGATGAGTAGTCTGGTAACTCGGATAAGACCATACTAAAGTCTCCTTTCCCATACTTTCTGAGCTTCGATGAACAATTGGAACACAGTCCACTCGGAAGTCTTGGATCTTCCACAGCGTATCCATCGACAACAAACTCCCTCACTAAATGAAGATAATTAGAAGTGGCAATGGACACAAAACTGCGGTCCATGCACACAAGACATAGTTTTGACCTGGTCCTTTCGTGTTTGTCCATAGCCATTTCAATTTTTGTTTCTGTTGGTTTAGCCCAATACGAATTATTATGTTCGATTCGCTTTGGTACGAAACATGCCTCATTTTTATCAATATCTCTTCACCTTGAAGTTATGTTACCTTCACAGATGTCATGATGAACTGGTATTGCCTTTTGGATCATAATAATCATTAGTGAATATCTCTTGCCCTGAACCTCCCTCTAAAAACGATGTT
>NC_081445.1:2977336-2978362 GCF_007210705.1 Tigriopus californicus | reverse complement strand
ATAATCGGCCAATTCTCGAATGGTGTTGCAAAAAGAAGAGTAATTTTGGCCCTCCTTTTGATGCACACACAAGAGGTCCCGCAAATCCAAATGGAAATTGCGGAGACTGCGAAGATAGTCGTCAATAAGATCCAATATCTCATTGACAGGACGGCCAGTTTCCATCTTGATCCCCAGGGAGTGATGAATAATCCTCAGAAATCCAGAGCTACAGCATTCCCAGAATAATCCAACCTGGATAATTCGTTCACGCTGATCCAGAGAGATTAATTGGGAATAATTATTCCACAAAGGACGCCAACGAGTGAATTGCTTGTGGTCGGTATCCTCTTGAAGCAACGGGGGCTTCTTGTTATCTACTCTAGGTAGACTCTGGTGACCAGGTCCAGATTCACGAACTGGTCGAATGGTCGAATCAGTTCGGATCAAAGAATTAGAAAATTCCACATCTCTCTTGAAACCAATTACTTTCGATTTGGCTTTGATAAAAGCCTGCAAGTGCTCGTCTACGGCAGGATCAGAATCCTTAATATCAGATGCCAGATGGCAAATGACCTGATCTTCAGCGTTTAAAAACTTTTGCAACCGGTCATCCCAGTGTATTACAAAGTTTTCTAACAAAACCGGATCATCTCCCTCGACGAAATCTTGAAAGGCGGACTCGGTCACATTCCTGGCCCGAGTCAAAGTGGCTTTGAAGCCCTTTCGACTAGCCTTCAAGATTTGAATCGCCTCACGGTCGGACATGGCTCACGTGTAAAAGATGGAGACGAAGGCGGTGAAGATATCCACGGAAACGGGAAGAAAATCGGATGTTTTCAACACCACGGGATAACACCGGATGGATGCACCATAAACTTCCGCGCGGGACACTGAAGCACGAACCACAATGGGTCAGAAACGCCAATACCAATGGAAAATCGAAGAAATCCACGGGTCTCAGATCAGGGATGTGCCGAAGACAGTACTTATAGAATTCGTACGTGCCGACTGCGCCATCGCATGATCGTTCGAGTGATAAAGTAA
>NC_081445.1:2934807-2976766 GCF_007210705.1 Tigriopus californicus | reverse complement strand
AAATCACAAACTCCTTGCAAAAGACGCTTTTTGTAAAGCGGGTTTCCCACATCTTTAACTTGATATTTCATCCACGTTTGTTCAAATTCGTAATGAAGGGATTCATGAGCCTGCTCTGCATAGAGGTTCATGTGTCTGCCTCCTCTCAACACGACAAACTCGCTCAAATGATCCAAAATCAAATGCACTTTTGGAATCAGAGACATTTTCGATTTTTTCCAAGCTTCTCTGAACGATTGTACACAATCTTTGAAGTCTTCAATCTCAATATTTTCCTGTGATAAGCTCGAATTTAACCGATCAAATGCTTCTAGGACGTCAACGAATGCTTGGCCAATCTCGATTTTTTTGGCTTGACCGAGGATCTTCTTCAAGATAGGAATATTTCGAAGGAGCTTTTGACATTCGTTACCCTCAAAGGAACTTCCATGATAACTTTCTGAATGAATATGGACTTGCTTTGGCCAACCCTTGGCCTCGGGGACAAGAAGAATAAGTTTGCCGTAGGTGTGGTTGATAATTCCCAATCGAATGTGTAGCCAAGGGAGTGCGCAACAATGAAGAATCGGTGTTTCAGGTGGCTTGTGATGAAAAATTAATCTCTCCCTCTGTACTGAATAGAAGTTCTTAGGCTTTGCATTTGGTTCGATCTTGAACCTTTCATATTGATCTGAAAGGCTCCCCAAAGTGCGATCCTCAAACTTGGTGTCTTTCCACTGACCGTTAACCCATAAGCAATAAATGCAAGGGTAAGTGCTTTTGTGGTTACCGAGCCCGCAGACAGTGTTGTAACATTTCAAATCCTGTGAAAAAATGTCTTCTAAGTCTTCGGGAACTTTCAAGTCAAGCTTAGACAAGATGAGTTTGACGTGATCGTGGCACTCCTTCAAGGGTGAAATAGCCAAAATTAAGGCTCTTTTGACACCTGAGGTTTTGAATCGTCCAGACTCTTGATTTGGGTCCCGGCATACAAGGCACGCACTGACTTTGAGAAAGTTCTTTCCTTCATCAATTGACAAACGGAGAAAGACATCGGATGTTTTCATATTTCGCTTCTCCAAGATAAGTGAAAACAGTTGGGAAGGATTGTTGCAAAATACGATTGGATGAAGTTTTCCGGTGACGGGAGAAATTTCTTCATAGACGTCGAATAGGGGCTGGTAAACCGAATTCGCACTAGTTAAGGCCTTTTTGATTCCTGGTTCAACTGGTACATCTTGATTGATGACTTTGACAAACTTTAACACCTTGTTATCACTGATACCTGTGCATCGCTTGGCTGTGAGAATAGTTTCCAGAGAGTTCGTTCTGGCTCTTGTTGGCCATTTGCTTGTAGTTCCTGTCTTTCCGAACAAATGTGGAGGGAGTGCTTCTGGTAGCTAAGGTTAGGCTCTCTCCGTGGCTACGTTTTTTCGACAAAAGGTCGCTTGCCACTATTTCAAGGTCTCGTTGCGGAAAATGCTTTTTTATGTTGCTTCTCAACGTCTCAGAGGTGCATGTGTGATGGCATCCTCGGTAAATTAGCGTAAAGCAGTACATGCAGAATATGCTACGGCTCAAGGGACAATTAGTTGACTTCTCAACATTGTAGTTTGCACCTTGTCCTTTCCACCTCTTGTTCAATCGTTTTCGAGATGACTTCAAGCCAACAGTTTTACATTTCGAGAACAAAAAACAAATACATATTTGTTCTTCCCGGAAGGGGCGGAATTTCATAATAGATGAGTAGTCTGGTAACTCGGATAAGACCATACTAAAGTCTCCTTTCCCATACTTTCTGAGCTTCGATGAACAATTGGAACACAGTCCACTCGGAAGTCTTGGATCTTCCACAGCGTATCCATCGACAACAAACTCCCTCACTAAATGAAGATAATTAGAAGTGGCAATGGACACAAAACTGCGGTCCATGCACACAAGACATAGTTTTGACCTGGTCCTTTCGTGTTTGTCCATAGCCATTTCAATTTTTGTTTCTGTTGGTTTAGCCCAATACGAATTATTATGTTCGATTCGCTTTGGTACGAAACATGCCTCATTTTTATCAATATCTCTTCACCTTGAAGTTATGTTACCTTCACAGATGTCATGATGAACTGGTATTGCCTTTTGGATCATAATAATCATTAGTGAATATCTCTTGCCCTGAACCTCCCTCTAAAAACGATGTTTCATAAATAGTAGGTCCCATTGTGTTTGAATCTTTATCCCTGCCATTTTCGATGGTCCTTCGAAACAAGTTTTGGCGGGATATTCAAATACTCGTTCAAAAGTTAAAACCTTTAAAAAATACTTATTTCATCAATAAATGAACTTGTGGTCATTCGTTTTGGAAACTGCAGATCATTATCTACTTAGCTGAAGTGTTAAATTTTAGCATCATTTCTTCTGAAGGGCGGTCTCGTATTTCACAACCGTGGCCCTCTTTATTCAATAGCCAGGGGCATTCTTCGCATGAAGTTCATAAAAGTGAGAGTTGAAGAAAGTCCATATGGTCAAGACACCTTGAATGCGTTCGCTATTTTATGCCGTCGAGTTTGAATTGAAGAGCGAAGGCTTGCCAGATGCAGAGCTTCTCTTCACGCGAGAGCACGGTGGTCAATATGGGAATCAGCTTGACTTTTGGACACCAAACAGTGTCCAAAAGTGAATACAATTGTCCAAAAGTGGCTTGACAGGCAATAAATTTAGACCCTATCTCTTCTAATATCTTTACCTATTCTAGATTTTGACCAGCAAGTTGATAAAATGCATACTTTGTTAAAACACGTTAACATTTAGTAGCAACTAACCTTTGTAGAAAACAGAAAAACCATTTCATTAATGTTTTTGATTTCTCGCATGATCGTTCGAGTGATAAAGTAAAGATGAAGCGAGTAGTAAAGTAACGAGAGATGTATTTGATGTGATGGTAGAAATGAAAGTGATTTACAAAAAGGGTACAGCTGAAATCATTGCTCATGACGAGGTCTCGACAAAGCTCGTGCACATAAACCACAACATCATCCCAATTTCCAAAATATACAATAAAAATGAGTGTTTGATAATATTAAAAAGTCAAAGCTAAACTGTAAACAAGGTATTTTGTGGCTGGTCAATTTTAACTAAAATTAAGTCATGAATTTAAAAAAGCTTAGCAACCATATATCAAATATCCAATGCTACTTTGTTATAATTGTGAGTAGTGTATGAATTCTACTTTTATTTTACAGCTAAAACTAAGATATATGTTTCTTATGAAAAAAAAATAATGACTCTTCTCAATTTCTCTCATCAAATACATTTGTAAAAGCCAAAAAACGTATCTAACAATATTTGAAGCACCTGGCTTATGGAAAAAAACATAGATATAGGAAATGATCCATTTTTAAACTTTAGAGAGTAAGATGTTCAAATTCTAGTATTAGCTCATTTTAAGGGGAAATCCCAAATGAGACTTTAAACAACAGCATTGGTGCAAGAAATAACAATGTCGAATCAATGAAGTCACATATAACCAGAATAGTCATATCCTTTTACACGATTATGTGACTTGGTGTTTAGATCGAAGGCAAGGAGTGGATGCCATATTTTTGGATTTCTCAAAGTCAACCGAAGTCAACCATAATATTTTGTCTCACAAAATTGGAGAATCTAGTGTTTTGGGGTCGGTCCTTGAATGGATAAAGAAATGGTTGACCAACCGGGTGCAAAGAGTTGTACTCAATGGGCAAAAGCCCAATTGGACGAAAGTGACGTCTGGAGGAGTGCCACAAGGAAGCGTGTTGGGTCCCCTTTTGTTTTCGGTGTATATTAATGACCTACAGCCCACCCACGGATCGAATATAATAAAGTTTGCGGATGACGTCAAACTATTTCGGTCGATATCGAGGACAAATGAAGTGAGCGAGCTTCAACGAGACTTGGATGGACTTTGCAGGTGGGCTGATTTGAACCAGATGATGTTCAACGTCTCAAAATGTGTGGTCTGGAGCTCTGGGACTATCTCTTTGATTCCTGCCCGCTCTTACGTCATGTATGGCGATCTCGTTGACTCAGAGCTCTGTGCACCACGATCTTGGGGTGGCATTCCATGTCCGATTAACGTTTAGTGGACACTGTGCGTCGTTGGCTTCAAAAGTGAACCAAGTACTTGGAATGATCAAGCGAAACATCCTCACAAGGGATCAGGACACCCTTTGTGCTTTGTACAAAATCTATGTTAGGCCGCTTCTTGAGTTCTCCTCTCAGGTATGGAGCCCCCCGAATCTTGGAGATGTATTGAAACTTGAAAAAGTATAAAGAAGAGCCATAAAGCTAATTCATGGTTTCCACAATCTGTCATACAACGAAAGGCTAGAAGAGTTACGAATCCAAACATTACAAAAAAGGAGATTACAAGATCATAACAAAGAAGATAGCTTCCGCGCCATTGGGCCTAGTGGAAGACTTTTTTCGGGCTGAGGAAAAAGAGGACATCCAATAACCAAGGGTAGTAACATGAAAAAAGGGAAGGAAGTGTTTGCTCGAACTCACGTTCGCTACCACTTCTTCTTTCTGCGGTCAGCTCGACGGTGGAAGGGGATGCCCTTTGATGGGCGAAAAGCTACAACCGTGAACACTTTCAGAAAAAGGGTTGTGCAATATGCCTTTAGTGACAACGAGAGTTAAAAACCAAGTCTGCTTCTTCACTGAGACTCGCTTTCCTTTTTTCCTCTTTTCATGGCGGTACCTTTTCTCTTCTTTTTCGTTTCGACTTTTTTTCCGTCACTCTATTTCATCATTTCATCTAATTTGATGCTTGAGTGGACATGCAATAAACAAATAAACAGAATATAATATCTAGCTTTTCCAGTTTTCTCATGCTTTGCGCCAACCATATACTGGTAGAGGGAGGCTCTGCTCCCTGCTTGATATCTAAGGTGAGATAAAACAAGTTAAGAACCTGTCTATCATAAATCTTAAGAAACTTATTCACCAATTTACCGGGGTTCTTCCTTATTGAAGCTAGCTAACAACCATGAAATGACAAGTCGGCCCCGTATTCGCACACGTGTCGAATATTTTTGTAGAAAACTGGTCATATCGTGTCAAAACCCTTGACAAATACTTGCACATCATTTCAAAATCAACACCAATTCTCCGCCCGTTGATCGCTTATCAATGGGTCTTGACTTTGACTTTTTTCTGGCTCGTCAAGTCCTTGGCATATATTGGACAGGAGCTCCTCAAAATTGGATGGTTCCATGTATTTAGATATATTGTCGAGAAGTAGCCAATCTCCGAATTGTAGGCGCACATTAAGGTTGTTTTTATTCCAAGGACAGAACCTAAAAGAAATGAGATCTTATACTGGACTTACTTTTGCGTCATGTTAGGCAGGGATTAAATCGCCTTAATTTTGATGGAACGACCTTGAGTCCCCGCTCGAAATTGATTACTAACATTAAAAGGAGTGTTTTATTTAAAGCCAAGCCATTTTCAAAACATTGAATTGAAAAGAGGTCTGTTCCAAAGTGTTATTATCCAAAGCTTATATAACTGTAAACCACAGTTTGCTGAATACTCAAACGGTTATTACTTTATAGTTCTAATCACCTCTCCTAAGTTCCCTGTGCCAGATTTTTGAGCCAAATTTACAGGGCAGTAGTAACGAAATTACAGCCATTCGTTCCTCTTTTTGAGAAAGGAACTGTAATCCCATTACATTTTAAAGTATTGTTCTTGTACTAACCCAAAAAACCAAAAAAATACTAGTTTCTCGTTCCTTTTTTCACGCTCCAGAGTGGCATTTAATTTTTCGCTTCTCTCCTGGCAACTGAGGAAACTGGAAGCTTTTACGCAATCTTAACATTTTTTTTTTTTATATTTTATATTTTTTTTAACATTGTCAAATCTCCTAACGAAAGAAGCCCAGGACTGAAAATTGTGCTGGCTTTTAACAACAATGAAAGTATTTGTGCTTACAAATCTTTCAACTCTCCCCATATCCGTCTATGACTTTTCTCTCCATCGTTAGTTGAGCTCAGGAAAAGATGTCAGTTTTAGATGTGAAATATCTAAATAATATGTACTCCAAAAGAAGGTAACACATGTACATTTGATACTTGTACTTGGTAAGTATTTTGAAAAACGCTTGATATTTGATATATACTTAAAATGTTTCATCAAATATTTTCGAAGATTATCGTTTGTGGCACCTTTTTGAAAACAGTTTCAAACAACAGCGAACGAAGAAAACCGAATTTAATAAATCCGTTTTCTTACGTTTGATTTTTCAAAAAAGCAAAATTCAATTTGGAGCGTAACCTAAGGCATGGTACCTTAATTTTGTCCGGATTCGAAATCACCACCCTGAAAATTGTTGACTTTTCAAATATGCCTTTTGCCTCCTAAGTTCCAAATTTCAAAAAGGCATAAGGCATGTTTTCCCCGCAAGATTGATACTATTGAAGTACCGTGGCAGTTACAATTGTAATCTTCCATACGTAGCGATTTTAAGGCGCTTTTGCAAAATAGATCTAGACTAATTTACTCGAATCGAGTAATTGACATAGGTCTGGCTCACTACAAGTTCAGTTTTTTTCTTTTTAACTTTTTGTTGTTGATTCTGCACGCTTAATTGCATTATTTGATGCGAAGATCGGTGATCGTGTTGAAAAAGTTCGAAATTGATATGTGTTACGGCGGGTAATTGGGTCAGGGCAGAGAGGTTTCAGGTGAAAAACAATTGAATATTTCGCCGTGTAAGTAAAGTGCACTCTCAAAACGTCATGCAGGTACTGTATAACTATTTACCAGATTCTTGTGCTAGGAATGATCCATTGCCCCAATCTAATGAGGAAATCGATGAGGGTCGCAAAAGCCAACAGGATAAACCAAAACCATAAGAGGAGAAATATTTTCTCGTTGATGATATTCAAACCCAAAATGCACAGAGAGTCCACTTTCTCCAAAGTACCAGAAGGGCCGAATTGGTGGAAAATACATTTGGTCATTGTGGGGAACAAAATTGACATAGGATCCACCCGTTCCTCCGGGTTCAAAGACGGAAAGGATAAAACCTAATTCATTTGAGTGAAGTTAGTCATTCATGTGAAACACAATTCAGTTTCAAAAATGTTACCTCCAATCCATAATTAAAGAAATTTCCGCCAAGGAAGACGTTGATCAAAAAGAGCTGGCCTACAACGTTGATCAAATTGAGAAATTCGCACACTACGAAATTTCTGGCCCATGTTTGGTGTTCTTGGCTGTTGAATTTTTTCCGTTGCACAAAGTAATTTGCCAGTTGTTGTATATCATAACTGGTCTTTTTGTCGCGAACTGAGAACCTGCCGACTACATTTTTCACCAGAATCTGAAACAAGAACGAAAAACTTACTTGTTTTACAATGCCACCATAAATCGAAAGCTCAGCATGATTGCAAAGGAAAATAAACAGTAATTGAAAGGATTTGAAATTGGACGTAAGAGTGTGAAAACAACATTTGAATGTAACGTATATGCCATATTTGGTCTTTTAGACTCGACACAGTTATGTAACAGACAGGCATTTAGTTCTTTACCAGTAAACAGTATTAAGAATTTGAATTGAATTTTATTTTGTTTATGGCTTTGTTTGGTTTTTCAGGGGCTTTTCTAACCGCTACAGGGAATGTAATTTTTTTTTTATTCTTTTTTTTGTGCGGACTTCCTTACCGCTACCGGGATTGGAATCCCAGCAGTTCAAGACGAGAAGATTATTTATTATACTTGACTTTTATTTATCTATATTATTTGATCGACCAACGAATTGGAGTTGGCTGATCTGGCTAATCCTTGTATATAAGGTTGATCCGGAATTTTAGTCAAAAACTTGCCCAAGTCTGACTTAAATCTTGCTACTGGATCAACCCCTATATAAAGCCTACGAATATTTGAGGGCAGCAAATTGAACAATGAAGGAGCCCGAGAAAGAAGAGAGTTGGACTTCAATTTTTAAAAAAGCCTGGATTCTCGAGGGCTTGAAGGTGCTCTCAAAACGCACATTAAGCCTCTACGGTCACTACAATTGACCCTTCTTCGTCATCTCACATGGCGGCCCAAGGATTGAAGAAAGCCAGTTACTCCCAACGTAACATCAAAAACTATCACCCTCCGGAGACAAACCTAAGAATGTTGTTCCCCGTCCTAAAACATGTTACTCATGTAGCGGACCCTGTCATCCTAAACATGAATGCCCGGCAAGGGAGTCGACTTGTTCATTTTGTAAACGGACGGGTCACAATAGCTCTTTATGTCGTAGCAGATCTAAATCTGCATCCTCAACTTCCAAAACCTCTGCCGGAATCAACGCTGGAATGGTTCGCCTTTGTTCCATTGAATTTTCCTCCTCCCATTTGAAGGGGAAACTTTACACCCCAGGTGGGCATTTCTCTTCCATCAAGGCAATACCTGATACCGGAGCATAGATTTCAGTCATGGGTTTCAATCGTTTTCAATCGGCCAACCTACCCAACACTATTGACCCATGGTCAGATGCAAGATCACCACTGTGGATGGTTCTGAGCTCGACCAGAAAGGATCCTTCCATGCGACTATAATGGTCGGCCACAATGTCCCTAAAAACGTTCCCATTGCAGTGCGCATGAACGTTCAAGAATTCTATTTGGACTTGAGGACTTGTCGAAATCTGAATATCGTTAGTCAAGATTTCCCCAAACCGATGTCTCACCGGATTGCGGCGATCCAGAGCACATCAAGCATACACCCCCAACCCCTTCTCCAGTTTGGTTTGAAAGAATTAAATGGATCCAATCATTGCCAGAACATTCAAGGGATCTGGAACTTTTCAAACCCGTACGCTGCACGAAATGTGTTTTCCGTTCTGCGCTCCAGAGGGTGCTCTGTCATTCAGCCTCTACCAAATAAAATGCCGATTGGGCCAATTCCTTGTTATTGATTTTTTTCTTTTTTAATTCTTTGCGGACTTCCTTACCGCTACCGGGATTGGAATCCCAGCAGTTCAAGACGAGAAGATTATTCATTTTACTTGACTTTTACTTATATATATATTATTTGATCGACCAACGAATTGGAGTTGGCTGATCTGGCTAATCCTTAAATATAAGGTTGATCCGAAATTTTAGTCAAAAACTTGTCCAAGTCTGACTTAAATCCTGGTACTGGATCAACGCCTACATAAGCCCTACGAATATTTGAGGGCAGCAGATTGAACAATGAAGGAGCCCGAGAAAGAAGAGAGATGTACTTCATTGTTTTAACTAGCCTGGATTTTCGAGGGCTTGAAGGTGCTCTCAAAACGCACGTCAAGCCTCTACGCTCACTACAATTGACCCTAAATCCTGGGTTGGGACAAAGCTCATGAATGCTTTTGAAAACGTACAATATCAGATACCTTTCGTACCTTCTCTGAGTACTGTACAATCCCAACCTTTCTAACCTCTCCCAATACGAGAGCTCTCTCATATCTTCAATGTTCCTAGTAAAACATCTTTGGACCTGCTCGAGCTTTTGCAAACCTGCTGAACTAATTGGAGCCCAAATGGGAGAGGCATATTCAAGATGCGGCTGAACAATCGACTTGTACAGAGTTAGCATCGTGACACTATCTCTGGACTTAAACGTGCGATATATCCAACCACATGTTTGAAAAGCCTTACCAACTTTCAACTGGATATGCTCATCGAACTTTCCATTATCTTGGAGGACTACACCTAAATCCTTCATGGATGAGACCTGCTCAATGTCCTTACCTTCATCATCTAATAGTGGAGTGTCTAATGGCGTCGACCCAAAGGTCATTGAGCGGAATTTCATTCCATTCAAGGCCATGTTACTCGCAGCAACCCAGGAATAAATTTGGTCTAGGACCTTTGCCAGACAACCAGAATCCTGACCATTCCTACCAACTACCAATTTTGTATCATCAGCATAAGAAGAGATACTGACGTTACTACTACCAAGCTTCTGAAGCGGAGCAATGAAGATGATGAAAAGGAGAGGACCCAAAATGGAGCCCTGAGGGACACCCGACTTGACATCATGTATGTCACTAAGGGATCCCTCAACCTTAACTAATTGTTTCCTACCACAAATGAAACTTCTTAGCCAATTGAGAACCTTGCCTTGGATCCCAATCTCATGGAGCCTGTTAACTAAAAGGCCATGATCTACCTTGTCAAAGGCCTTGGCAAAGTCGAGATAAACTACATCGACTGATTCATGGCTCTCCAGTCCCTCAATAACCTGCTCTATATGCTCAATCAGTTGGGTAACCGTGCTAAAATGTGCTCGGAACCCATGCTGGCTAGGAGGAAGGACTTCATGTATATCAAGAAATTCAACAAGTTTGAACTTCATGATCTTCTCAAACACCTTCGCAATATTCGAAGTGAGAGAAATTGGCCTGTAGTTACTGGGGAGTGACTTATCTCCCCCTTTGAAAATTGGAACAACATGAGCTACCTTCAGAGAAGAGGGGAACTTGCCCTGGTCCAAGATGCAACGCATCAAGTACGAGAAAACAGGAGCAAGAACCTGTGAGCATCTCATCAGAAACTGAGATGTCACTCCATCAGGGCCAGGGGAGCTCGAGAGTCTCAAGTCCCTGATGGCCTCTAAAGCATCCTGATCTGTGACTACAAGATCATCTAAATGCTCAGCTTGACAAGCCTTGCCAGTCCCAACAAACTCATCAATAGAGCAATGGACTGTTGCTCCTAAACTCAGTGGAGTTGAAAACACACTAGAGAACTGATCTCCAAGTATGTTGGCCATAGTCCCTACATTGTCTATGGCTTCCCCATCGACCTCAAAAGGCCCTACAGGGTGTTTGATCTTTCTCTTAGAGTTTGCATAAGAGAAAAACGCCTTCGGATTCGACCTCGCCTCTTGAACAACTCTACTTTCCTTGTTCAACTGATCTGTCTCAATGGAGGCCTTAATTCTACCTTGGATTAAATCCAACTTTCTTTGAAGGCTAGCCACAACTACTGGATTCAAAGTGCTCTGGAGCCTTTTTGCTAGTTTGCAACTCTTTTTGAACAAATTCTTCCTATACTTCGGAATTTTAGAATGTGCCCCGCCCTGTGAAACACATTCAGAGATTGCTAGACTGGAACAGACGTCCTCAAAAACTAGAATCATTTTGTCTAAGGCGACATCTATGGACGATTCCTTTTTCAGCATTGAAATAAGATCAAGCTCCCCTAACCTTTCTATTATCAACGGCCAATGTTCATCTTTGAACTTGAACTTAGCCAGACCGACCTTTTTGGCCGGTCTTATTCTAGAGCACGCCGGCTTTTGAGTAATGGTCGACCCTATCTCGAGAACATGATGATCTGACAGATAACTAGGCGTCACATGGACGTACTGGATCAGATCAGGGTCATTGGAAAAAAACAAGTCAAGAACGCTATTCGCTCTGGTGGCTACACCAACATGCTGAGAGAGATTGCGCAAGATCGCAAATTCCTCCAGCTTTTCAAGCGACTGAGACGTCGATTTCGAAATGGGAATATACCCATCTGGACTAGCCTCTCACTCTACAACCAGTAATATTAAGATGAAAGGTTATAATTCGTCTATTTATTACCTTTCAATTTTTATATGATATTTGGTCCATCAACGAGTTTGAGTTGGCAGCTGTATTAAAGGGAAGCAAATCAAACAAAGAAGGAGCTCGAGAAAAAAGTTTTTTTTTCCGATTTTCAAGGACACATTTTCTGATTTTGAATAAGGACGTCTTTACACTACGATGGAAACCCAGGATTGAAACCGATTGCTGCTTTACATTACGGTGGAAAACCAGGATAGAATCCAATTGCTGCTCTAGACTACGATGGAAAACCAGGATTGAATCCGGCTTGAGGATAGAAGTGGGACTAGTGCTGGGGAAGTCCAGGCTCGATTCCAAGTCCTTCCTAAAAGACTAAAGTCAGAATTTGTGAGAAAAAAACTCATTTTACGGCTTAAATTTCGTAATATGAGTCTTTTTGTTCTACTTGAGTAATAGTAAAAGACCCGAGTCCTCTGCTGGATTCGCCCCAGCACTAGTCCCACTTCAATCCTCAAGTCGGATTCAATCCTGTTTTTCCAACCTAGTGTAAAGTCGCCCTTAGGGAAAGTGGCGCGGTGACGAAGACTTAAACAATCTTGAAAAACTTGATATGAGTGGAACATTTTCACCGAATTAAGTTTTTCTTGAGAGTTAGACTATTCTCCTTTAATATCAACAGATTTTTGGGGACTCTACAGTTTTCAAATCAAAGTTTTGAACGAATTTGGATCTCTTTCACTATTCAGATAAATTTAAATTGAAAAACCTTTGTCCAATAGATGTCCTAATCTGGGGTTGGTAAATGCTTTTTCATAAGCAGTGGCTCGAATTGAGGAATAAATTTGAATAGAAATGCAATTTATGGTATATTTCAGTTGTTGATAATATATTTTGGCAAAAGTCTAACTTTAACAATTTATTGAACAACCTGCTGACAAAACTTTCTATTCTGAATTACGGTCCATTCTTTGATAGTATATGTTCTATGAAAGTATGTCACCCTATCTTATCATATATGTTAAATAAGACAAAATATCACAGAAAGTGCATTTTGCAACATTTCGGTTACAACAAGAATGTATTGCTTGATTTCTAATTCTTTATTGTGATGGATCTTTCATGGGAATATTGTGAGATATACAGGGTTACTTGATGGCATTTGTTCCCTAAATTGATTTTGTTGGCTTCTCAATTTAAGTATTGTATAATGTTTTATAAAATAATCAAATAGAGGCAAATCTTTTTAATTTTGATACTTTAATCAGCCAATGCACTTTCAAAACCAAAGAATTTAGGGATCTGCTTTCGCCCATTTCTAATCATTTCAGGGTCCCTTTTTCTTAAGAATCAACTTAACAATCGGAAATAGCTACAAACGACCTACAAGTTGCACTCGCCGACTGAGTGTATTCATTCTACAAACAATTCCAATGATAGTTCTGCAAGAGTTCCTAAGATTCACAATCTTGTTGGAGTTTGAAATGATGTATTAAAAAAGAAAGTTAAGTGCAGCACTGCTTTCCGAGGAACAAAAAGAAAAACTGAAGCAATGTTCCTAAACACTCTTACGTACTCATCCAAGTCAATGGAGGAATTATCAAGGGAAGTTAGCCAAGAGAAGGGTGGGAACTTTTATTGGCTAAATAGCTTGTCGCTACAAATTTGACCATATTTTTCTTTGTAATTCGAAGCTTGATTGTGAGACGTTTGGTCTACAAGGAAAATGACGTTGAGCGCCCTCGCACTTTACTGTCCTTTTCGTTAATCTTGAAAGCACTTGTTTAACTCATTGAAAGTGGAACATAAAAAGAACCGTGCCTCTTTTCGTCATTCTCTGCCTATAGCCTTCTCAAAACAAAAGCCTCAACCATAACACCATTAAAGGCCTTATCCGATATCAGAGCCCAGTTTTTTAAAGCCAAGGAGTGAATCTTAGATGGAGAAAAGATCCAACTTATGTTGTATCGTGCAACCTTTTCTCGATCTACGATTCAATCCTGCGCTATAAAATCCTGGGCTCTGGCTACTACCTCGATCTTTTCTCCCACCAAGGATTTCCACAAGATAAACGGAGCGAGAAAGCACAAGGCCTGAAAGAAGAGGACGAATGGCACCCATTGATAGTAGGCGTGGTAGATCCGCTCATCCGCTTCCTTGAACGGCCCAATGCCCGGATAAAGAAAGTCTTGGCCCGCAACCCCGTTGAAGTGCTTGGGTAGTGTAAATGTGCTGGATATCCAACAATACCTAAAACAATATTCAAGGGAATAATCATGAGTTCAATGGTGGTTGTAAGACGCATTTTCAAAAATTTAGCAGTAGCAAGCACCCTAACAATGGCTACTATGAGGCACCCATAACGATGAGTAAATTGAATTTGCTTCGACATGGAAACTTTGATCATTGTCTCCTAGTTATTGTTTCATTTCGAGTCGACTGTAGCCTGGCTATGATCTATTCCAGTGTTTTGCAGTTCATAATTTACTTGGCTAGTCATGAATGATATCAGAAATTGGGCCATGGAAATTAAACCCTTTTGGGCGTTAAATAACGAATAATAATGAATAAACAACAATACGGATATAGAAAAACTAGGGCTCCCTACTCCCTCCCTCATGCCAGATTTTTCTTTCTCCAAATATTTTACAGTTGCAAATTTTGCAATTTTGTCTACAAATGTTGGCATTATTCTGCAAACTTGTATGAAGCTTTAGCTTTTCAATGAAATCTCGTTATAGGACCTTCGGTTTCAGGAACAATCCTGATATCAGCACCAATTTTATTGAAACCAATTATTTTGTACTTAAAAATCCGACATTTCGAGAAATAAAAAGCAATATCTTTTAAACCAATCGGGCCAAACAGCAGGAAGTCAGCATAATACTTCAATTTATAGAAAAATGCAATGTATTTGAGCCTCAATGCTGCTTGTTGGACTCTTTGGAGATATCCCTTATATCTAATTTGGTATAATAATCCACCAGAAAAAGCAGAGTTCGGTTACAAGCACAGTCCCGATATCTTGTTTCGTGATTTTTTTGGAGGTTCCTTTATCCGAATTTCAAGCCAAAACAGTAAGCCAAAACAAACTCCTGCAATTCATTCAATTTTTGTTTCAATTCAGAAGTTTTGACGCGAGATTATCTTTTTAGTAATTTTATGTAAACGTCTTGTTGTGAACCCACGAAAAAGGTCGTAAACAATGGACATGACCATAGTCGCCCACATAACTATTCCTTCGGATAAACACTGATTTGACTCTCATCATCAATTCATTTTTTGTGTGCCATGATACAGGTAACATGGTCATTCATGTACCTTCCCTCTCACTTTTAACATTGAAGACATAACAGGTCGCTGAAAATAACCCGAAATATATCAAAAAAGAATTCATGAGGCAGCTAGTAGTGTTGGGGCGAGTCCGCCAAAAGTTGGACTCGTACGAATCGTTTGATTTCTTGAATTTTTGCGGGAACCGCCCAGTCCAGACTCGATTCTTCTATTAGAGCCATAAAAAGAGAATAGACTCGTCTTGCGAAATTCTAAGAAAAAATTAACATTTTTGGACATTTCCAGAATAGAGTCCTTTACAAATGTCGAGAGTCCGGCTAATTTCTCTAAAATTGAGTAAAAAAAACTCGAGTGCACTCGGGCTCGAGTCCAGACTCACCCTAGTAGTAGTTGTTAGTTTTGAAAACAAATATACAATTTTGATATTTGGCCTACTCTTTGAATTTGTGGCAAATCAGGTTAACCATAGGACTCTAAAACGTTTTCTGATGTTTTTCAGTTTGAAGGTGTTTTTGCAACACGAAAATGGGCTTTTAATTGAAAACTCAAGTGCAACAAATAAGAATTTGCAAATGCAATCAATAGGGGTAAAATTGTCAAAGTGTCAAATCCTGAAAGCCAAGGACATTTAGAAACAACCTGAAATTGGAAAAGTCCAATAAAACCCACATTTTGGGTGACCCTTAACTCATATTATCTTGCCCCGATCTTCCGGTTTTCTTTCGTATTGGCTTGAATATAAACTCACTTACATGAATTGCTATATTTTTGACGGTGCCTTGAAAAGGGTTGGATTTAATCCGTTCCACGAGATAAAATTACGTCTCATAATCTCTCATGAAGAATGATATACTCGTTTGTTCTGTGCTTCAACTACTTCCTTTTAAGTCTTTTTACGATCTAATTCAGCATTAAATGGGCGGCATATATCAAACACCTAAAACACATGTATATATTTTTTTCACCCCATACAGTACACAACTAGTATTCGTTATTTATCTAGCCACTTCTACTTTTTTGTCTCGTGGCACACCACAAGAAGTTCATTTAGAAATGCCGTTTAGCTCTTCTCTCCTTTCGTGACTTGACAAACTTGACGTTGGAGGCAAACGCCCATTTCCGATGTTGTTTCACGGGCTTCCGTCATTTTGTCACAAGTCATTCGATTCATGCCTACAAGCCCTGCCCAATGCCTCATTGACATTGCAAACAGACCCTTAACAGACCTTGGAAACTCGGTAGTGAAAATCTCGTTTTCCAATACACATCTCCCCTTGACTGAATAATCCTTAGGGTACCACTACAAGCGCAGATTCTCAAATATGTACGACGTACCTGTTGAGGATTTGGTTGGTGTCGTGTTTTTCACATTCATCCTCTTCGTCTTCGTCTTCGTCTTCTTCTGGTAAAGGAGTCTTTCCGTTGTAGCATTGAATGGCCGAGTCCGAGCTGTCGACGAAGCCGTAGGTTGACACGAGAAACGTGGCCACCAACAGCCCGACAACTGTCACCTATACCAAGCATACCACTTAGTCTGACCTCCGATAATGAAAGAGATTCTCTGGATCAAGGGCTTACTTGGCTATGTAGCTTGAAAATCACGGGGAGCCGTTCCCAAGGGATCTTCGACTTCAGAATTGCAATCCGAGGAAGGTGCTCCGACAGTTGGTCGTTCATGTTGAATGTCAACCCACTGAATGTTGTCAGATCCTAGAGTTACAAAGTCACACCTTCTTGGTATTTATTAGCAAATCAAAGTCTGATATGATCTGTGATATCACAGTAAATTCCTTGCCTTGAGGCCATCTAAAATCAAGAAGACACATTGAACGGATTTTTTGCGCGGGTTTTTGTTTGTCCAAACTTATCTCTGGAAGCCGAGCATTGTTGCATCCCTCTCATCAGGAGGTTTTCTCTAACTTTGGAGGAGAGGAGGAGGGACACTCAAAAGTCTCTTTGTTTGACAAAGTTGAAAAAGAAAAAATCAACAACATTCTGGGCCCCGGTCGGTATTCGACATGCAATCTCGGATGCATTGGTGGACTCTTATCGCAGGAATTTGTTACAGTACCTCATGAGCTACTCATTATTTAAGCCACAAATCAGTTTTCTCCCCTAAAATAAGGCCTTTGATGTAACCGGGCCCGATTAAATATCTTAAAGCACATTACGAATTTTAGAGAGAAGATTGATTGGTCTAATTAACCTGGATTGCTCTCAAAACGCAGGTTAAGCTTCTACGGTCACTAGAATTGGCCCTAAAACCTGGGTTGGGACAAAGCTCATTGATGCTTTTGAAAACGCACAGTATCAGATACTTTTCCTACTTTCTCTTAATATTACACAGTCCCCATCTTTCTAGTCTGTCCCAATATCATAGATTTGGGATCTCTAAGTACCTTTTGAGGTCTGTTTAACAAAACACAATGGCCATTGTCAAAGGCCTTGGTTAGGGTAGGACTTCCCAAGTTGTACAGGCATTTGATTAATATGATCAAAGGTATCGGTGTGATAAGAACAAAAGAGCAATAAAGACATTGCTGGAGTACATTTGCCTTGAAGGTTTAGCCCGAAACATAGATTGAATATGAAAAAAAAGAATCTCCAACTTTTGCGGCTAAAAAGTGAAGTGAAGGAGTCCGACGAAAAGCAACAAAAAAGCTTTCACTTTCGTCAAAAAGACACTCTCTTTCTCTACGTTTCATTTCTATTAAAAGTTGTCAGATGAAGTCGTTTCATTTTATTTTTTTATGATACAGAGATAACAGCTTTTGTACTTTCAATGCACAAGTAGATTTCTACTTCGAGGTCACTTATTTGGTTGATGTTGGTCATTGACTCACCAGATGGCGCATATCGTGAGAGGTAAGCAGAACTGATGGGGACCAAATTAATAATCACGGGATGTTGTAGCTAGGGATGCCAACTTACATTCTCAATACTACATATATGTCATGACTGGTGGAATGTCGGAAACCAGTTAATTAGCTTCAAAAAGTAACCCTGATTTTCCTTTTCTGGAACCAGGCTTGCTTATTACTCAGGCTTAACATTTTACGTGGCGATGTAATTTGTCGGTGCTTCACTTTCAATGTTTTTCGGCAAACTTGATTTTGAAAATTTATTTGATCCCATCACTAATGAGCAGCTGCTTTAGAGATTGAAATTGGCGGGAAATTTAAGCTCATCAATAAAAGGCAGGCCATTGAAGTCTTTGACCTTCAAGAATTGCCAAATGGTGACCTGAAGGGCACTGTTACAACAAAATGTGATTGTGCTTCTAAAATAAGCTTAAACCAGACTTATTGCGGTATGAAAGCTCTGTATAATGACAAAGTCCCATCCAATGCAACAAAGGTGCTTATGATACTCCTAACATTCCGCATTTTAGTGTTCTCCCGAAGTGTACGTGCCTGGCTACACCAGATCTAATGGAAAATGTCAAGGTCATATAAATATCTTGAGCCTGCACTTTGATGTCACCATTTGGCACAATCCCCGCAACAGCTTTGACACCCAAAGGTCCAGCATAATAGGCGCTCAACCTGGTAAGGTTGGTCGAAAACAGTCTTGAAACGCTACTTCGATAAAAGGAATCGTGACTCAAGAGTGAGCCGCACAATAACCAATCTCATACAATAAGATGATTAAACCGATGGCACATGAGACCCCGTGAAACAAGAACACGCCGAGAAGCATATCTGTGGAAATGACCCTCCACCTTGGTTCTTCAAGGAATTCAGCCATCTGAAAGATTAAAAAAGGTCATTCTTTCATTCATGCATTCATTCATTCCTTTGACTAAAGAAAGATGCAATCATACCACACCGAGTCGATGTTTTACTAACAGATGATTGTTCCATTTGATGGCTTCTTTGGCGTCAGAGTTCCACTTCTTAATGAGACCGTTACTCAGCATCAACATTATCCTATGCAAGATGAAAATATTAGGGCACCTTTAGATTCGGCAATTAATTACGATCTGACAGACAATGATAAGATCGAATGGAACAGCCCTTCAACATAATTATGGTCTTGATTTATTTTGATCCAGCTTTTCCCTGTACATAATCAAAAAAGTCGGATGGATGGTTTGAGGTGTTGCAACTGTTCCAGCCGAGTTGATTAAAGTACGCCAAAGGCCAACAATCACTTACAAGTCATTCATCCTGTCCACATAAGGAGCATTTCTACGCACCAAGAAGGTTTTTGCTCCAAGGCGAATGGTGTCTTTTAATACAACGAGTCCGGTCTGACCTACAACATGTGAAATGTCCGCATGGTTTGAGCACAAAGTGATTACAAAATACTATCACGTGGGAACAATCACCTTCAAAAGCAAATATCTTCTGCACTTCATTTTCCGAGTTGAACACCTGGTTCAAGGTTTGTCCATAGTTGGACATGACTCCGTTTATGAACACCTTGGACGTATCCGTTTGAACCATTCTCATAATCTGAGGTAAATCATTGTAACTGATTCGTTTATAATTGGGACTGTTTCTCAGCTCTTTGAAAACAGGCACATCCAGATTCTGAAACATAATTTCCAACTGTTTAAACTTCGTCATCCTAACAAACCCGTGAACTGCTTGGTGACACTAACGGATAGGAACCTGTCCGGAGCTCCACCACTTAAAACGAACAATGTGGGTTTCTCTTTGAGTACATCCTCCATAGTTTCAGGGGGACTGTGCTGCCAAGGAGAGATCAAGACGGCCCTTAAAGTGGTCTTGTACCAGATCTTCAGGAACACAATGGCAGCGATCCACCCCAAAAGAAACAATCGGGTCTTGTGACTCCGGATTCTTCCGTTGAGATGATACCCGGTGAGGCCTTTCTTCAGAATAAAGGACAGGACCACTCCAAAAGCGCTGAAGATGGAGGTTCGCCGAGGGCCGAGCCACAGCCAAAAGGCCACTGTGAACAACAAGACATTGGCGATGATGGCCAACCACGTGAGATCATCCAAAGGCCAAACCATGGCCAGCCACTTCTTCAAAGAATTCGGTCGTTGCATGAACATGCCGATGGAGCTGTCTTCGTGAGGGTAACTGAAGGCGAAGTACCTGGACCTGAGATGGGTCAAGGACAGGAAACCCATGGTCATCTCGGCTTTCTAAACAGAAAGTGTGTTGGTTCGGTGGGGTCAGATATTTGAAAAAAAACGATACGACTTGGTCCTCACCCCTGAATGTACCAAACCCAAAGCGTCTGTTCCATTGATATCGCCGAACCTACTAAATACCAACCTAGAGGGGAAAATTCAAATCTTAGCACAAAATCTTTGAAAATTATAAGATGTAGGTATAGCTTGGANGAAGTGGGGGGAATATATCATCGGAAAATTGGAATACACCTTAGGATCCGTTAAAGCCTTTCTAGATGATTAGCTTTGAGCATATTCTTACGATATCACGATTTTACGTGTCGAAGAAATAAGCAATGATTTGCCGTCAAAGCAGTTTGCTTTTCAGGTGGAGATCTTTATGGAAAAATCATCGAAAAAGTTGAAAAACGTTTTAGAACAAAGATTGGGTGAGTGTTGTTGTTACAAGCATATTGCTCATTAAATGGGGGTGCGAGTCAGTATTTTGCCTTCGGATGAAATTTCCAGATGTACGTCCAAGTTCGTATTTTGAAGTGTTTGGATGCCATAATCTAGTTACTACAAGACAAAGTAATTGAATGGTTTGTAAAACCAGTTAAATCACTATGAGACAATGGAAATCATCAGAGAGCAGATTATCTAGGGCATAATTCACAGTAGAAGAAGGTAAAAGGACACATTTCAAAGGGTTCGTGAAATTCATATGGCTCGGGTTTTGATAGGTCATCATATCATTTACTAAAATGTTAGCGTTCCAACTTTTTGACTCTTCTCTGTCATTGCCTACAATTAAAATTTTATTGAATGTCATTTCGTATCGCTAAAGGTAACATCCACGACAATGAAGCAACTTCTTTTTTTCACCAATGTTTCATCTACGTAGAAAGGCTTTCAGCAATCACATCTGACTTTTTGTCTAAAGCGACTTAAAGACTTGTGAGATTGAGTAAGTATTGAAGCACTTTCCACCCTAAAAATGAGCTTTTAAATCTGCTCTTTTTAAGAATTGTGACATGGATTCCGAAAATTCTCATCTCCATTTTACTAGTAACTTTTTGAGGGGGAAACCAAAATATTGTAACGTGAGAATTTTTTTTCAAGATTAGCCTATTACGAAGTGCATTAAGTGGTACATACTTAGTTTGAAAGCCAATGTCTTTCCCGAACTCTTCCACCATAGATCTTTCAAATCCATGAAAATCCACAGTTTTGGTCAAGGGATTCTTCAACATGAACAGATTGTTGGCAGCCACGGCAAACACGGGAATGGTGAACAATGGCTGTCTGCAGAACTGAAAGCTTTGAAAGAGGTCGCTAAATTGGAACTGCAGGGCTTTGTGACGAGTCCAAATGTGAGTATTAGACCATTCGCCGCACTTAAGTTGCTTGATCATTATCTTGTCATCAGAAATATCTTCCAACCAAATGAGCCTCACAACGTCCTTCAAAAGAGCCTTGTTGGCTTTGTCAGCCTCGGATCCAATCATCACATACAAATGGATTGCACCCAAGGCGTGGTTGATTTGTGCCTATATTTTGAAGATAGATGAATAATTGAAAGACATCCGTAGAGCTCTGTTTGATCAAGCATATTTTTGAAAAGCCTCTACATTTCTTTACAGTCGCTTTACTTCCTTGTTGGTGATTTCTTATGTTCTTCCTTGTCAATCAATCAGTTTTGATGTCACATATTTATCACATATTTGGCATCAATAAAAAGCTGAGAGATTGCATTTTACGTAAACACCAAAGAGTACACGGGTTCCTTTGCTCTTTTGTTCCTCATCAGTCTATGTAGAGCGGGTAAAAACATTTAATTTCAATAAAGAAATATTATCTTAAATATTTTGACTATTTTCTCAAAAAGTTAATATTTAGACGTTTTCAATCCCGTGGGTAATATTTTTGCACATTTTTTATCATATTTTGGCAATTTAAGAACCAAACACGTGAATTCGTAGATTTTTGGTCCAACTCTAAAAAGCTATGGTACCTAATTCAAAACATCAGGGCCTCTAGGAGAAATAAGGCGGGTTCATCGAGAGGGATAACCATTGAAGAGAATAGGATGACGGGTTAAAGTGAGTTTTTTTGTGCTTTTTTTATTGTAGCTGGGCCATCGATGAATATTGCTAACTATTTAGAGTAACTATGATATAATGGAATTTTCAACTATGACAGGTTAATGGCTGCGCTATTTACCGGGTGTTTCACAATGATCTGGACTGGTCTCACAGGATAACCCGCTGAAGGTTAGGCAAAAACATAAAACTTAGCTTTTAGCGATTCACAGATTTTTCAGAAATTTCAGAATGTGCTAGAGAAATTAGAACTATTATTGAACATAGAGAAATATACATTTTTTAAGAAAGTAGGAGAATTAGACCCCTAAATATACTAGACCCCTCTGTCATTGAGGTCCTGAAAACCACCACTCCAAGTGACCCTCAAACAAGAAAAAAAGTTGACCATGGATTGATTGGTGCGAAATCTAAGTAGCAAGCTCAAATCAATCCCATCCTGAGGAAGCTAAATAACAATCTAGTCACACTGGAGTAATATTTTCCTCTGCATCTCGAGAGCTTAAGAACCCAAAAGAAGCAAAAAAATATTATCGGACCCAACTCGGCAAATGTGTATTTCAAGAAACAGAAATTCGAAGTACTACTTGGATACTAATACATTTCAGTTATAGATATCTTTTTAAGTATTTTCAGCCTTTCAATTTAATATGATTTAAATATTTGGTCGTTTTTAGCGCAATTTTATAAAGAAATATGTGTAAAGGTTTACTCAAGGTCACATTTTCCTCTTTCATTATTAATTATCTAGAGTGATTTGGGGCTTTAGTTGGAAGGGTGGCAGCCCTGAATAAAAAAATGTTTGCCAGCATGACGTGAATGTTCCTCGTAATTTATTTTAAGCTTCAGCTTTTGGATGTAAAATTATCCTTCCTTGAATCAAATCTACCCTCAAATACGTGCTTGGAATACCTAAAAAAATAACATTCCTCCTGAATTGAAATTTTTGTCAGTATTGATTCAGCATTTGCAACCAACCTCTTAGATTTGGACGACATGTTTTGATCACAAAGAAGGGCATCCTATCTTAGCCAATCAAAGCCAGAAACCCAAGAACGACGGACTAATCAGAGACGAGGATCCACGAGCTACCTTTGCTGATTTATCTTTATTGAGCATTTTCAGTCCGGATGGCTGAATTCTCATTTTGAAATCGACATCTCAGTCGTTCGAAAAACTAGCGGAGTTTGCGATCTTGTGAAATCTCTCCAAGCATGTTGGTGTAGCCACCAGAGCAAATAGTGTTCTGGACTTGATCTTTTCTAATGATTCTGATCTGATCCAGTTTGGGATCAGAAACTGGGATGTTCCTGAGATACGATTGACCATTGTTCAAAAATATAGCAATTCATGTTAGTGAGTTTATATTCAATCCAATACGAAAGAAAGCCAGATGGTCGTGGCAAGATAACATGAGTTAAAGTTCACCCAAAATGTGGGTTTTATTGGACTTTTCCAAATTCAGGTTGTTTGTAAATGACCTTTGCTTTCAGAATGTGGCATTTTGACAATTTTTACCCATATTGATTGTATTTGCAAATTCTTATTTGTTGCACTTTTCATTTTTTTATTTTTTTGTTTGGTTTTTCACGGGCTTATCTAACCACTACATAAAATGTAATCCCCAGTGCTATCAAAATGAAAGGTTATAATTCGTCTATTTATTACCTTCAATCTTTATATGATATTTGGTCTACCAACGAATATGAGTTGGCAGACCGAGCTAGTCCTTGAATGTAGGGTTGATTTGGAATTCTATCTAAAAATTGGTCCAAGTCTGACTTGAAAACTGCTACCGGATCAACAAGGCCTATGTATTCCCTACGAATATTGGAGGGAAGCAAATTAAACAATGAAGGAGCCCGAGAACAAAGAGATGTGGACATCATTGTTCGAACTAGTCTGGATTCTCGAGGGCTTGAAGGTGCTCTCAAAACGCACATTAAGCCTCTACGGTCACTTGAATTGGCCCTAAATCCTGGGTTGGGACAAAGCTCATGGATACTTTTGAAGACGTACAGTATCAGATACCTTTCGTACCTTCTCTGAACAATGTACAGTCTCAACTTTTTTAGCCTCTCCCAATATGAGAGCTCTCTAAATCCTGTGATGTTCCTAGTGAAACATCTTTGGACCTGCTCGAGCTTTTGGAAACCTGCTGAACTAATTGGAGCCCAAAAAGGTGAAGCATATTCAAGATGTGGCTGGACAATCGACTTGTGCAGAGTTAGCATCGTGATGCTATCTCTGACTTGAACGTGCGATATATCCAACCACACATTTGAAAAGCCTTACCCACCTTCAACTGGATATGCTCATCGATCTTTCCATTATTTTGGAGGACTACACCTAGATCTTTCATAGATGAGACCTGCTCAATATCTTTACCTCCATTATCTACGAGTGGAGTATTTAAAGGAGTTGACCCAAATGTCATTGAGCGGAATTTCATTCCGTTCAGGGCCATATTACTCTCAGTTACCCAAGAGTAGATTCGATTTAAGTCCTTTGCAAGGCTACTGGAATCTTGGCCATTCCTACCAGAAACTAACTTTGTATCGTCAGCATAAGAAGAGAGACTGGCAGTGATACTAAGCTTTTGAAGCGGGGCAACGAATATTATAAACAAGAGGGGCCCTAAGATCGAACCCTGGGGAACACCTGACTTGACATCATGTATGTCACTAAGGGATCCCTCAACCTTAACCAATTGCTTCCTACCAGAAATGAAACTTTTTAACCAATTGAGAACCTTGCCTTGGATCCCAATCTCATGGAGCCTGTTAACTAAAAGACCATGATCTACCTTGTCAAAGGCCTTGGCAAAGTCGAGATAGACAACATCTACTTGACTCGTGCCTTTCCAGTCCCTCAATGACCTGCTCTAAATGCTCAATCAGTTGGGTAACCGTGTTAAAATGTGCTCGGAACCCGTGCTGGCTAGGAGGAAGGGCTTCATTGACTTCAAGAAATTCAACAAGTTTGGACTTCATGATCATCTCAAACATCTTCGCAATATTCGAAGTGACAGAAATCGGCCTATAGTTACTGGGGAGCGACTTATCTCCCCCTTTAAAAATTGGAACAACATGAACTAACTTTAGTGAAGATGGAAACTTGCCCTGATCCAAGATGCAGCGCATCAAGTACGAGAAAACAGGAGCTATAATCTTTTTGCATCTCATCAGAAACTGAGATGTCACACCATCTAGACCAGGAGAACTTGAAAGCCTCAAGTCCCTGATGGCCTCTAAAGCATCTTGATCTGTGACTACAAGATCATCTAAACGCTCAATTTGACTGACCTTGTCAATCTCAACAGACTCATCTTCAGAGCAATGAGCTGTTGCTTCTGAAATGAGTGGGGTAATGTATGAGGCAATTGTTCAAAGAAACTGGGAAAAAAGGCTCCATTGGCTTACCTTCAAAGAAAGTTGGATTTGATCCAAGGTAGAATTAACGCCTCTATTGAGAATGATCAATTGAAGAAGGAGACAGTGGTCCAAGGGGTTTGGTCGAATCTGAAGGCTTTATTTCTCTTACACAAGGTCTAAGCGAAAGATGAAACACCGTGTAGTTCCTTTTGACGTCAATGAGAAACCCATAGACAATGCAGAGGCTTTGGCTAACATACTTGGAATCAGTTCTCTAGGGTGTTTTCAACTCCAACAAGTTTAGGAGCAATAGCTCATAGCTCTAATGATGAGTCTATTGAGATTAACGAGGCTAGTCAAAAAAAACCATTCAGATCGTCAGCACAAGAAAGTTCCATTTTTTTAAATCAGGCCGTGGATATGAAAAACTAAAACATGTACTTTTCCATTAGACATGCGAACATGAGTTAAGTGAAAAATATTCCCTAACATGTACGAATATGCCCCCATGTGGGAAAATGGGATTGTAAGGGCGTACTCTATCAAATCGAACTAAGTAAAGGTTTAGTGCCGACACCGGAAGTAAAGCCCACGATATCTAAGGAAAGGAGCTTTGCCTAGATCACGCTGCTTCTTAGACCGCTCAGCTACGCCAGCTCCTTACAAAAGAAATCAATAAAAGTCAAAATTTCCAATAAAAATGGCCAAAAATGACCAAAACTGGCTAATCGATCCAGAAAAAGTATACTGAATGAGACATCCTCCTTTGATTACAACATTGAACCTTAAAGAACCTACAAAATTCATTCAAATGTTTAGCTTTGACCCATGAGAATTTAGGACAACTCGTGAATGAGCTTACCTGATTCAAATAAATATTCGCACTCTTTATATGAAGAACATGGATCAAAGGGCGCTTTCCAATCGACTTAAAATTTCGATTGGACACGCCAGTGTGTATGATAGATGAACTATACAAGGAAACAGAGACTAAAAATGCAAATTATTCATTGCCAAAGGGAAGGAATTTTAGATTACCAATTTTGCCTCAAATGTGATGTTAAACTTCTCGATAGAAATTGGTTTTGCAATATTGATATGTCAGACTTATATTCTTCTTGTAATTGGAGTATAAATCGCACTAGGCTGTCCTCGTGAGTCTGACGAGAATAATGAACCAAATTTGTTAGAAAACAAAGCATAAATAATTTTCCCATTCTGTCTCTCCCACTTTCTTTGAAGGACTGAAGGATGGATATAAAACGTTCGTTCATTAGGAGTTTTTTCTCATTAATCAGCCTCTTCATTTGAAATGTCAAGATACTCCTAGCGATCACAGAGTAACAGGGATGAATAGAGAAGAGCCGCCAAGGCTGACAGACAACAAAGTTTTGCACCATAGACCAGTAGACCTTCTTGCGGTAACAACCAAACCCCATTTCCCACCTTGATTGGCACACAATTGGTTTTAATCTATTTTCAATGTGGTCTAGGAATAGTTACGTTGACATACGTTTCCACTTGTTCCAATATTGGACTGTACCTGTCGATGTCAGTTTTTCCAAAAAAAAATGGTTTTTGAAAAATCTGTTCTCAGTTGCAGGGATTGAAACAATGCGGTTCTCAGCGCCCGTACAGTCTTTTTTCTAACGGTCTTATGGAATTCGACTTGGTGCTTTAGTTGAGTGATTATTACACCCGGAAAAGGTCGAAAATATCTGCAAACAAAGGAACTACACGTAGATGTTGCAAAAAATTGGCAGAAAAGGTAGAAAGAAAGGTAGCAAAATCAGTCAAAAATACTGTGGGTGAAAGTAGAATAAAATTTGTTAAAGAAGGATTAAAAAAGTTGCAAAGTTTGTTAAGAACGTGCTGAAAAGAAAATATCATTACTTTTCACATTTGCTTAAAATTTAAAGCAATAAAACATATGCATATTTTTGTTAAAAATGTACGAGAAATTAGGTGTCACGTGACGTTTTGTCAATGATGTCAGTTTTGAATTTGGCGTGAAGTGGCCATTTTTCAATCTCATCAAAAGGGTTGCACATACTTACAATCGCTTTTTTACAGTCTTCCTTACCGCCACTGCCATTCGAATCCCAGCAGGTCAAGATGAAATATTATTCGTTTTACTCAACTCTATTTTTATACATTATTTAATCGACCAACAAGTTAGAGTTGGCAGATTTGGCTAATACAAGGTTGAATGTAAGGTTGATCTGGAATGCTATCTAAAAATGTGTCCAAGTCTGACTTGAAACATGCTACCGGATCAACAAGGCCTACGTATCCCTTACGAATATTAGAGGGAAGCAAATTAAACAATGAAGGAGTCCGAGAAAGAAAAGAGCTGGACTTCATTGTTCGAACTAGCCTGGATTCTCGAGGGCTTGAGGGTGCTCTCAAAAGGCACGTTAAGCGTCTACGGTCACTACAATTAACCCAAATCCTGGTTGGCACAAAGTCCATGGATGCTTTTGAAGACGCACAGTATCAGAAACCTTTCGTACCTTCTCTAAATACTGTTCAGTCCGAACCCTTCAAGCCTCTCCTAGTACGAGAGCTGTCTCATATCTTTTTGTTATTTTTTCAAGTCAAAATCACTGCAAGAACAACCAACAACATTTCAACCCTGCCATTTTAACAAGTGAGCATGAAAAATGCCAAAAAGGTAAAAAAACAGTTTTTCCCTAAAAACGACGTTTTTGGTGATTAAGGCACACTACCCATGAAATGATGTTTATTGACTTTTCATAGGCTATAACACAATTTTGAAATGAGAAGACGTTCATTAAAATCATGTCAAAAAGATAGAAGGCGGCGCTTGTCACATTTCACAGATAAAGGCTGATAAAAGAAATGTACACTAAATGAACTAAGGATTAACCAGACCTTTCAGATACGGTAATTACCCAACTTCCCTAAGAAGGTCGATGAAGAGGAGCGAAATACCTGTCCACCCCTGTATTTTGTTCATGTTCCTGCGACCGAAATATATATTTACTCTATTAAAGATTCAAGCTTGACGAACATGCCTAGGGAAGAAATCAAGCTAAGGAAAGGGGCAAACAAACCACACAAGGATGGCTTCTCCTGAGTTTTATGATAATATCTTTATTGCAACTCTTGGTCATGTCATGGCGTAAAAATATAAAGGAAAAATGGTGTATAAGCATTATACAGACTCTTAAGTGAATAAAAAGAAAAAAAATCGAATATTGTAAAAAGCAAGAAAATAGTTGCCAAGAAAGTGATATTACCGGAAATATTATTAAAATTGGCTCAATGGACATGAAAAAAAGGAGAGGGTGAGAGCAGATAGTACAGACACAGTTAGGTACAGGTAAGTGATGAAACTCTTGGTTCTTGCAAAGAAGAGGATGGGCCAGATTGTTGATGGCATTGGGTCGGAAGCCGGACAATGCGCGTGACCGCCAATACTCGAAGGGATGTCGGGCCAAGGACACTAGGGTGTAAGCAAGTTCTTGACCGAGAAGGACAACTTGTGCCCGGACATCACCTCCGGAAAGGTTATGGTCCCAACACTGTTGGACACTAACTTGGCCAGCCCAATGGTGAGGGGCACGGTTTCGCATAGAAAATGCGTCCATGCATTGTTGGTATATTGGGGCACACACAGGTATCGTTTGAGGAACTTGATGAAGTTGGCATCGGCGGATTGGAGGGCGGAGTTGGAAAGCCAAAGGTTTAGGCCGTAAAGAACAATTGGTTTGATGTAGGTTCGGAAGAGTTGAAGATCTATTGGAAGGGGAAGATTCGTGATGGGCAATGTATTGCACATTTATCCGATCCTGGCCCTGGCTTTGACTATTGATGATTTGAAAAGGTTGGTGAAGGAGAATTGAGTTGAGAATGTGAAACCGACATAAATAAAATTATTGACGATATAAATCGGACTGCTGTGGATATGGAAAGAGAAGAGAGAGAGACAACCTTTGTGGAAAGCCATGGCCTTCGTCTTGATGGTATGACTTGAAGGCCGTTCTCTTGGCAGAAACCATGGAGTGCATTGATGGCATTTTGCAATTCCACGTCTGAATCAGCCAAGAGAACCAGGTCGTCTGCATATTGGAGACATTGTACCATAAAATGGTTTATGGTTGGGGCCGTGGCGTGTGAGGGCTCGGGCAGGTCGGATACATAAAAGATTGGCGATAGGGATCCCCTGTGGAAAGCCAATGGAAGTGAAGTAACAGGAGGATAGGTCCTCACCAGTTGAATGGAGCATCTGAATCCTCATACTTAGATGTTGGCCAGGCTTCTTGGCATGGACCACGAAGCCCTGTGGTCTCGGATAAGAAGGTGAAGGCGTGTCCTCGGATCTTGTTGACACTTGGGGAAGCAGGCCGACACCGGTTGATTCTCTCCTCTCCGCTCGTTGATCCGCTGTTGCCGCCGATGCTGATTCTTTGCGATACCGAGTTGTTCAATCCGACCTAGAAAAGAGAGATCACTATGGCGATGGAGGGGGGAAAGGGAGGAAGGATGATTGGGAAGAGAAAAAGGGTTTGAGAGGTAGAAGCCACGTCTTGAAAAACCGTTGCCCCGGGGAATATAGGAAGAGGAAGGGTTTAAAGGGGAGATGCACTGAAGGGGACATATCACCTCTTTATGGGGGGCACTGTTCGTTGGCGTGGCCCCGCTCATTGGTATCACAGTTGGTATTAATTTAACGACTTAAAACCATTAAGAACAAGATTCTTGTTGGAGGAGTAAAAAGGTACGTCCGCCTTTCGAGGCGTCAGATTTATGGCATTGAGGATTGAATCGATGATTCCTTGCGATGAAATACTGCAAATGGATAGAGCATTTCAACTGTAGAGTTTATTCATGTTGTATAGTGTTTCTAATAAAAACTGAACGACAAAAATAGCCAACATCTTTTAATCCAAGTTTTATAGAGGCTTGTTTTGTTTTGTTTGTTTCAAAGTCAGATAGCAGCTCTCTCGCTCGGCCTGCCATCTGAATGATGGGTGTCCCAATTGAGGGATATTCCCGCTTCGTCGTCACAGCCCAACATTAATTATTACTTCACCCTCGAGAATGACCGCAGGTTCGCCCATTTAAGCTGTTAAAGCACCAACTCATGCTGTAATCATATACCACAGAGAAGCTTGGACTTGGCAAGCCTGGGATCGAACCAGGATTCGCAAATTGGAGTGCTGATGCTCTACCAATACGGTACCCCAGCAAGCCTCCGCCTTTGAAGAGGCTTGTTTCAAAACCCCCACGACCCGTTTCTTGAAGCAAAAAACCAGCTATCAGCTCCAGTTTTTTTTCGAACAAACCGATTCTCAGCTCAAATTCCAGTTCTTAGCAGTACTAGATGCATTTCAGAAAGTGATGGATTTTTCTTGAATGTATGCCCTGAGTTAGACGGGAGTTCATAACGTTTGTTGGTCTGGAAAGAAAATGGGCCAGCAGAAGTGCAGCACTTGTTAGGTATTGTGAAGAGTCTCTCCAATAAAGCCACTTCAGGCATCGTTGTAAATGCATTTAGAGCCCATTTAGAGCCCATTTGCATAGCTTTTGATACCAGGCTGTCCAGTAATCAGCTTCCCTTGCGTTACTCAGTTTGAACAAAAGCAATCAGACAAGTCATCAACCCACAACTGTAAATGCGGAACTCTATTTTGAGAATGGCGTAGTTAGATATGTCCAATGCCAATACCCATCGCACTCACACAGAGTAGCCTCATTGTAACCAAAACAATCTCAAAGTGGCATTTCTATATTTTAAGGTCCCCCGTGGCTAGCCCAAGAGGCTTATTTTCCAAATCCGTACTTTGCGTGGCTTTAGTGGTTCATTTTTAGTGGGCGCAAGCAATCACATGATTCAGAAGGATCCCTATTAGTCAAAAATTTGCAAGAAGCCTCTCTATCAATCTCTATGCTAGCCATTACACGGAGTAACCTCTAACCATACGAAGTCTGAATTAAATCATTAAAAAGCTGGAGTCAAGCAATTGACGTAGGTCATTTTTGAATGCATGATCGATTTGAACTCCTTTTCTATTCCAATGTGAAGTTTTATTATCTTAAGCTTTAAAGCCAAATTCAATAGATGCGATTGTAGAATGTTTTTTATTAGAAACAGAGTGACATTGGCTAATGCACAGACTTGCAGAGATGTTTGTATAATATTTTTAGAAGGTTTGTGGTTCATGCCATTTGAGACAAGCACTCGGTGTTAGATAATGTCAGTTGAATGTAGGCAGGCCTAAGTTTGAATCTTTTATATTCACGCAATAAAGCCAAGTATTAATGATATTCCTGATTGATAGATGACAGATCTTTACACCTTTTGAAAGGGCACTACCTACTTAGAACCTTTTGCCATGGAAAAGGAACATTGACTCCCTTTGTATAGAGAAAAAACTTTTCGAATAACACGATAGTCATGTTTGCCTTTGTGTAAATTATTCTTATTTTTTCCTGTACGTTTCATTTAGTTCCAGAACAACAATAGACTAAACCAGGCATGAGCAAGTTCACAAAATCAATGGTAGCTTACAACAAAACCAATTATCTCTAAATTCATCACGATTTCAATTTTATCGTCAACCAATTTGTAATTGAAATTCGAAATTTACCGCTCGCCAGATCAGACAAAACAATTGCAATTAATTTGTGCCCTCCTTAACCTTGCTTCAGATGACGATATGAATCGCCTGAATGATAACACCTTGGCCATGTTCAAATAAACAATGTCTGCATTAGTGTTTCTAAATCATTTGGTTCTCCGTGGAACTGTAACTGTAAGGATCCATGTGAGACCCCTAAAATGAGGAGGACAGTGACGGTACTGATTGCTTCTTGACTGCTTGTGTGGACGCATACGTATACTGTTTATCCAAATATTTTCAAATCCTTTTCTGTCTTGCGCTTGTTTGAAACTTTGAAACAGATTTCAGAGTCCAACCCTCGTGAGATCATCAATCATAAGATATTCTATCAAAGGTTGCATAAAGACAGTTTCGGTGTCGTCTAAGTCAGTCTCAGATGAGAGATGTTGGCCTTTTGTATCAAGCAAACGGCAACAAGCAAAGGGCATCATGTCTATTAACTGGCGATGGAAGAAAGTTGTGCGTATTCTAATGCATATATGAGTGTTTTAGGATGCACGGACAGATGCTAGATATATTCTTTGACTTATGTATCGCTTACAATAACAAAGACAAATATTGAAAAGTCGTAAATAGGAATACAGTCTTTATTGTCAATGATTTTGCATTAAAAATCACAAAAATGGTCATAAGTTTGACAAACATATGTACCGGCGCGTTCTGGAGGGATGTAAGAGCTATTTTTGGTCTCCATATTAAGCATTATTCAGATGAATAGGAAAGTTTTGTTATGATACCTTCAAACACTGGAATTTAGACCCTTTATTCCGAGGGAGAAAATTCATGCCTTTTAGACCAATCGGCTAGACCAGTACCTTTTTCTTCTTACACGTTCTATGATTAAAAAAATGTAAGCAATAACATATTAATAATGCCAGAGTGTGGCTTTCACAGAACGTTTTTTATTAAACTGAACCAAAAATTTTGGAATGGTCATATCTCTGTCAATAATGAACCGATTTAGTCGAACTTAAGTTATGAATCAGCCCTGCTTTTGGTTCATACATATACATCGTTCATACATGCCTTCAGATGATGAGGGAATGCGGAGCAATTTTTGAGGCTGAATAGGCAATTGAAGCCTCAATAGGTGTGGGTGAGTGTGACCATCAAGGCTTTTTCGAAGCAGAATTTTGTTTTGCAAACTTTGGCTGTAATTCGCGGCCAAATTGAGTAACATAAAACTGACGGATAAAGAGCAATGTTTGACTTTTGATCCTTGATGAAAAATGGGTTATGCACGGCCTTAGAATAGGCCTTCGTCTTGTTAGTTCTGTGGACCAGGGCGCCGTTTTGTTTGAATAGAAACATTCTGCCTGCCTTGGTCCCTCGTCACTTATCTTCTCGCTTCCAATTTACAATTCTACTTGTCATCATATCCATGTAATTGACCGCAGAGAGACGGAATTCTTTTTCATACCAGACAGGGTTGGACGACTACTTTGCTGGTTCTAGGATCCCAAATAAAGTTGAGATAGGATATTTGGATGCAATCAGAAAGCCAGGTTGACCCAGTTTTATTCCCGTTCTTTTCTGGGGACTAAAAAAAGGATTTTCTTGAAAATTTGAGCGTTGCAAACTGGTTGTAAGCTTATTCAAAGGCATATCCCTTTGGGTCATGGTTATCCAGCTGATTGAACATATAGAATATATTTTTCCGGAACTAGAGAGAAATGAGTCAGTTAATGTTGTCTATCTTGATTTTGCCAAGGCCTTTAATAAAGCAGATTATGGCCTTTTGTTGAATTGACTTCATGACATTTGGAGCCAAGGCAAGGTTCTCAATTGGATAGGAAGCTTCATTTATGATAGGTAGTAAATTGTTATGGTCGGGGGATCCCCTAGTGACATACATGATGTCAAGTCAGGTGTTCCCCAGGGCTCCATCTTTGGGCCCCTCCTTTTTTAAATATTTGTTACCCGCTTCAAAAGCTTGGAATTACTGCCTGTCTCTCTTCTTATGCTGACGATCCAAAGTTAGTTTCTGAAAGGAATGGCCAATATTGCAGTAGCCTGGTGTTGGATTTTATATTTTCCATGATTTTTTGTTTGTCCCATCTTGGCTGATTAATCGATTTGCTCTCCATTGAACACAAATGTTTAACTTTGTGTTCAAATTGTGTGTTCAAATTGTGGAGACACTTGAGTTTGAGAGATCAACCTGTCCAAATGTTGTTTTATCCGCCATATTATAATCCAACATGGCACAGTTGGTGTAAACCGCTCGTTTGCAGAAGAACCCACTCCCACAATTCCTTCCAATAGGTTCGGCAGTCAATTGGTGCCCTCCATTCAATTACAAAGGCGTTTTGGGGCCAGATCCGTGACATTAGCATGGCGACCGCAAAAGTTTTACTTAGAACCCAAAAAGTTCATTTTACAAGGGAGGAACGGTTTTTCGCGGATGGCGACAATGTGGACAAATTTTTTGTGTTGTTCAACCAGAGGTTGATGTTACAAAACGATTTGTCCAACGTCCCGTACCTACTTTGTGTGACCCGCGCACGAAATGTGCAGGTCCAGTAGGATTGGGATGTTATAAAAAATTGTCGGGTGTCCGACTCAGCCAAGTCCGGCACAAAACTTACGAGTCAAGTTCATACGTTGAAATTTGACGTCTTCCCGACCAACAAGCAACCGGTAGTGTCAAACTGAGCTGAACTCGATGGGTTGATAGCACGTTCGTTACGTTGTGGCATGCTTCTCCTCGTACGTTCAGTGAGTACTGATGTGCTCAATCTGCCTGCGCCTACGAAAAGTATCTGATACTGTACGTCTTCAAAGGCATCGATGAGCTTTGTCCCAACCCAGGATTTAGGGTCAATTGTAGTGACCGTAGAGTCTTAATGTGCACTTTCAGAGCACCTTCAAGCCCTCGAGAATCCAGGCTAGTTAAAACAATGAAGTCCACATCTATTCTTTCTCGGGCTCCTTCATTGTTTAATTTGCTTCCCTCTAATATTCGTAGGGAATACGTAGGCCTTATTGATCGGGAGCATATTTCAAGTCAGACTTGGACAGATTTTTAGATAGCATTCCAGATCAGCCCTATATTCAAGGACTAGTTCGGCCTGCCAACTCAAATTCGTTGGTAGATCAAATATCATTTAAAGATTGAAAGGTAATAAATAGACGTATTATAACCTTTCATCTTATTAGTACCGGAATTACCTGCCCGTAACCAGGGTGGGCAATTTTGAGAATTAGCGTGACTTTTGGACACCAAGTGGACAAAAGTGTCCAAAAGTGTCCAAAAGTGGACAAAAGTGGACAAAAGTGGACAAAAGTGGACAAAAGTGAACAAAAGTGGGCAGAATGTGTCCAAAATTAAGTACAATTGTGCAAAAGGGGATTGACAAGCAAACACTTTTAAACCCTAAATCATGTTATTTCTTTACCAAATCTAGATGTGAACCAGCAAATAGAATCAGTAATCAATAAAATCTAAGCTTTCTTCAAACACATAAATATGAAGTAACAACTAGCCTTTTCACTAACGTTTTTAATTTCCAAGATATACACTTAACGAAATTCGTTATCTTGATACAATACAGCTTTATAAAGTCAAAACAAATATCTTTAATATATTTTGAATGTTAATAAGTCAAAGCCACACTATAATCAGGGCATTTGGTGGCTGGGTAATTTTAACAAAGATTAAAAAACATAATTTTAAAAAAGCTTAGGAGCTGAATATCAAATATCCAATAATACTTCTCATATTTGTAATATACATAACATATTTATAAGGAGTGCATGAATTACACTTTTATAATACATCTAAAAACTAAGATATATGTTTCTTTAAGAAACATTGGGAATCTCATTTCCTGACATCAAGCGCATCTTTAAAAGTTAAAAATATGCCTAACAATGTCTCAATTAACTTACTTATGGAAGAAAAACCATAAGTATAGGAAAATATGTCATTATTAGATTTTAGCAATTCGTAAGAAATTCAATTTTTAATATTAGTACTTTTTAAGAAGAAATCCCAAATGACTGATGATTTTAAGTAAAACATTTTTGCAAAAAGTTAATAATGTTGAATAAATGAAGCCAGATAACCAGAATATAATGTTTAGCTATTTCAGTTTTTGAATCCTTTGCAACAGCTGCATTCTACTAGAGGGAGACTTTGTTCCCTGCTTGCTTTCTAATCTAACGTAAGAAAAAAAGAGTTAAGAACCTGTCTTTCAAATACCTTTTTTGGGTATGTTAGAGGTATATGGCAAAGGTTTTAAAGACTTATCTTGCTCTTGGAACCATCAATGAGCAATTTTTGAAGTAGAGGATAGGTTTCATACAGAATATCCTTTATATTTGTAGTTTTAAAGGTTCGTATTTTTGGACACTTTTGGACACTTTTGGACACTTTTGTCCACTTTTGTCCACCCTTATTTTTGGACACTTTTGGACACTTTTGGACAGGGGTGGACAAAAGTGTCCAAAAATGAAATGCCCACCCTGCCCGTAACGGCAAGACTGGCCTGTGAACACCAAACGTAAAAAAGTCGGTGGTTGATCAGATAATATATAGATATTAAGTTAAATATAATAAACAGGATTTTTCGTCTTGAAGGGTCAGGAATGCCATTCCTGGCAGCGGTAAGGAAGTAATTCCGGGGATCTTACTCCCAGTAGTTTCTTTTTCATGTTGATACATCTACGAAGCTTATTTGCGACTTAAAATAGATTAATCATACTTGACACAATAAGGACAGAGTAAGCATGAGTATAGTTATCAATTCATTTTTGACGCATAGTTCTGAATACATCACTGAAGTTCTTGATACGACATTAACCAATCTTGACATGGAATGCTTGTACCATTGGAAGTCAGACTCTCTCACAAGTGCAAGAATTGCCGAGCATCTAGAAAACAAGGTGACAGAGCAGAGTTGATCGAACAAATTTTCATGTCAATCCGTTGGAGAGGCCCTCTCAATACGTACTCTTGAAGCATATGAGGACGTCCCATCAAATGCTTCAGATGAACTCAACCAACCTCAGATAGAAGATAAAATCAAACATACAAACATATATGGGCCAGATGCTTCTCTCGCCGCTATCAATCCAAGTGGTCAAACAATAATATACTACCGTTTTTGCATTTCATGAAGGAGATTCTTGTTTTCATTCATACGTTCAGTCGTTTACGGGAAGCTTATGGCATATTTTATCCAGGGTGTGGACAACGAGAATCATAAAATTATGCTATTATGTCAAGGTCTTTTGCGGTGTAAAATGGCAAAAGTGACAGGAACTGTTCTTTATCTTCCCAGCATTTGTAGAACACTCCGTGTCAAACATCAAGGATGTTATTCATGAGTAAGGAGGGACAAATTGTGAAAAAACTATTTTGTCACTGAAAGCCACATTTTTACACATTTTTTTTCTTGCGGACTTCCTTACCGCTACTGGGATAGCATTCCTAGCAGTTCTTTTTTTGGTTGGGTTTTTCAAGGGCTTTCGTAACCCCTACAAGGAATGGGAATGTAATCCCCAGTAGTGATGTGTTTCGATCCGGAAGGTCAGCTTTTTAGCATAAAGGACCTCGGTTAGGAATCCCATCACAAGCTAAAGAGAGTACAATATTAATATAAAAACTCCTTAAATGAGTAGCGAAACGCGTCCCTGACGTTCGATGTCTCGGAACCAGGGCTGCTTTAAAGGTCGTTCCTGATCTTGGGTCTTCATTTCTCTACCCTTTTTCGTTGGAATGGTAGCCCTACCAGAGGTTCTTCAAGCTATATAGCTGATTTTCCGGATCGAAACCCAACACTAGTACTATTAAAATGAAAGGTTATAATTCGTCTATTTATTACCTTTCAATCTTTATATGATATTTGGTATACCATGAATTTGAGTTGGCAGACCGAGCTAGTCCTTGAATGTAGGGTTGATCTGGAATGCAATCTAAAAATGTGTCCAAGTCTGACTTGAAAGATGCTACTGGATCAGCAAGTCCTAAGTATTCCCTACGAATTTCGGAGGGAAGCAAATGAAACAATGACAGAACCCGAGAAAGAAGAGATGTGGACTTCATCGTTCGAACTAGCCTGGATTCTCAAGGGCTTGAAGGTGCTCTCAAAACGCACATTAAGCCTCTACGGTCACTAGAATTGACCGTAAATCCTAGGTTGGGACAAATCTCATGGATACTTTGGAATACGTACAGTATCAGATACCTTTCGTACCTTCTCTGAACACTGTACAATCCCAACTTTTCTAGTCTCTTCCAATATATTTTTTAAGTAAATCTTTTATTGCGACTCTTGGTCATGTCAACTTGTAAAATAATAGAATTGTGTATGTACACAACTTACACAAATATGGATAAGGAAGTAAAAGAAGAAACTAAAATGGTCAAAACGATAAAATATTTGACTAGTGATATCACAGCAGACATAACTAGAATTGGTTCAGTGCACATGAAATCAGGTAAGAGGTGAGTTACAGATAGTACAAAGAAAGGTAGGTAGAGGTAAGTGATGAAAATCTTGGATATTGCAGTAGAGTGGATGGGCCAGATTGAACAGATCCTTTGTCAATTCCCGTCGCTGATGGCATTTGGCTGGGAGACGGACAAAGGTACGTGACCGCCAATACCCTGAAGGGATGTCGGGCCTAGGACAATAAGGTGTTAACAAGTCCTTGACCGGGAAGGACAACTTGTGTCCGCACATCACCTCCGGAAAGGTCAGGTGAGTGAGAGTTGGGTGGAGAAGGTGAAACCGACATAGTTAAACTATTGACAATTTCAATGAGAATATTGTTTATGTGGAAGGAGGTGGGAGGCAGACGACCTTTACGTTAAACCATGGCCTTCGTCTTGATGTTATTGACTTGAAGGCCGTTCTCTTGGCAATAAACATGGAGCGCATTGATGGCATTTTGCAATCCCATGGCTGAATCAGCCAAGAGAACCAGGTCGTCTGCATATTGTAGATATTGTACTGGAAAACGGTTGATGTAGGGGCCTTGGGTTTGTAAGAGCTTCGGGCAGGTCGGATACATAAAGATTGAAAAGAATTGGCGATAGTGGATCCCCCTTCGGAAGGCCAATGGAAGTGAAGTAGCAGGGGGATAGGTCCTCACCAGAACGAATGGAGCATCTGAGTCCGGCATAGATGTTGGACAGCAAGACACAGATTGAACGTGGAACTCCCCACAGTTGGAGTTTGAGGAATAACCGCGTTCGGTCCACCTGTCGAATGCTTTGGAGAAATCCACAAAGCATCCATACACTCTCCTCTTGTTGTTGATGTTAGAATGCACAATTTCATAGAGGAGAGTAGCTGCCGAGGTGATAGAGCGGCTTCTCTGGAAACCGAATTGGAACTGGGGAAGGAGATCCCTATCCTCGGCCAGTCCGGAGAAGCGAGCAGCTAGTAGGGTGGACATCATCTTCAAGCAGGGGGTTTTCCAGGGCGATGGTCCGATGATGAAGGAGTGGCAGGGCTTGGGTCCGGAGAAGTGACAATTGGAAAGGAGAGATCTCATATGTTGAAGGGGCTTTGCTCTTCATGTTCTTGAAGGCCACGTCCATCTCGGGTTCCGTGAAGGGCTGCAAAAGTGGGTGGTGTTCTTCTGGGCAGCCCTGGACCTCCTCCACTACTGTTTCCGATGTTGATGCAAACAGTTCTTGNCAAATTCATAGAGGAGAGTAGCTGCCGAGGTGGTAGAGAGGCTTCTCTGGAAACCGAATTGGAACTGGGGAAGGAGATCCCTATCCTGGGCCAATCTGGACCTCCTCCACTACTGTTTCCGATGTTGATGCAAACAGTTCTTGGCAGTGGAGGAGGAATTTATTCACGGGAATCTCCGAGTTGGTGGCGGGCTTTTTGGCATGTTTGTACAAGCCCACCATTCGGGACGGACCTTTGCAACCGAAAGGTTAGGTTAGGTTAAGTTAGGCTAGCAATAAATTGCCAAAATGGCATCACTGATATTCTTGATTTTGACAGCTTATGTAATTGTGTGCTTGTTTTAAAAACTCTGTGTAAGGTCCAAATGATACAATTATTGATATTTTCGTGGCTTATCCCCTTGACCGCTCGAGTGCTTTGCCTTATGCCTCAGCCAATCTGAGTTGAGAATTTCGGTCGACGCAAAATTTAATTGGTTCTTGGAAGGGGTTAAGCGGATAAGCCACGAAAATAGCAGCCAATATCACCAGGTAATTCTTTACAAGAGGTAAGTCAGGGACTGTGACCATGAGGAAGAGTGCAGAAGGCACCCAAAGTGCACCCATAAGAAGTTTGATTATTGAAAGAATCTAATCTAACCTAACTTAACCTAACCTAACCTTTCGGTTGCAAGGGCCTGGGGGCGCCTAGGCCGCGGCGCAAGCCTGCGGCAGCTCGGTTGCGAGGGTCCTTTGCCTTGGATCCCAACTTCATGCTAAGTGCAAACTGGTCACTTATCATTGTCAATAACGAAGCAGCTGTCCCTGAGTTACCTCTAACCTATTTTTTGGAGACAACCGGTTCTGTTTAAGAGGTTGCGCGAGTGATTTCTGTGATCGTTCCGAACTATCCTTGTCTCGTTGGGATTAGGGTCCTGTATTCTAAACACAGGGGACTATTAGGGACCAAATACAACAAGTCCCCCAAGGGGATGTCAGTTCATAGAAACATGTGATTGAAGAGAAATGGTCAAGCTCAATTGTGGTATAATTAAATACTTCGGTCAACTGTATTACCAAAGAAGGTGAAAAGTACTTGAAGGCTGAATAACATACGTTAAAATCTTGTCAAAATGCGTTAACAATATACATCAGAAGGATAGCGCGTGACGCAAAACCACCAGAAGCATCCGAAGTAACAAAGAAAACATCGAACCAAAGGAAACTTTGGATGAAAGAACATTTAGAGAGTTTTAAGTGACGTGGGATCTCGTTTGGGTTTCTTGGTGGGGGGGAAATGATCTGTTTTGGGGCTGATGGACTCTTTTTTGATCCAATCAGGCAAAGCAAGATCGATTGAGATTGATGTACGACAGGTTAATTAGATAAAGGCTATATCTATAAAGGCTATATAGAGATTTATTATTTCCAGGAACAAAATATTACTAATGGAGCAAATTTCCCTAAGTATCTCAACTTTGAGAGCACCGCTCCAAAGATGGAATATCCATCTATTGAGCATGAAAGGATAAGAGTTTTCTAACAGTACATGGGCGTTTTGAGCTCCTTCATCACAAACAACTTGGGACAATAATTATTACAATAAATAGCTAGCAATTATGGTCATATAGCATCTCCTCCCCATCATACAATTATGATTTTCCTCAGTAGAATGATCGGATTCAATGGAAGTATAGTCGAATTATAGTAACTCAATTCACTCGCGCAACCTCTTAAACGGAATCGATTGTCTGTAAAAAATAGGGTAGACTGAGTTACCTGTTTTAAAGTATTACCTATCACCCGTATAGCTTAACCTTAACTTTGACAGCTGAAAATTTGAACCGTAGAAAAAAAGGGGTGACGAGAATTGTTCCACATACAGCATCCTTGAGCTACGGCATAAAACTTGACATGTTCATCCCTATAATTTTGAATGTTTACGGCGAGGGAATCTACGTGGCTTGGTTAGCGTGACTAAGATTTTTTCAATTTCTGGTCGGTAGGTTCAGTTCAATAGGTTCTAAATTTTCCGCTAGACTATTGGGGTACATTTGGCGGTGTCAAATATGTCCAGTGTATCGTTGTCCATGCCCAAAGTGTGCCAGGCAGTCAAAGCTTTAAAAAGGCTAAAGTGCGGCAGGTTACCAAAGAACCCCTGAATACGTACTTTAAATAAAAACAGTTAATGAATTGATGTTTTTTTTATGATTTGCAACATTGCAAAGCAAAGCATAGGTGCTTAATGCATCAACCATGTAAAAACAACAAGTAATTT
>NC_081445.1:2930458-2934280 GCF_007210705.1 Tigriopus californicus | reverse complement strand
CTTGCATACACTAGAGGTTGCGTTGCTTGCCTTTCGAGCATGACGTAGCGTATTGTAACTTTTGAAGATTTTCTTGGTTGGAATAAAAAATGTTACGGGTTCGAATCCACAGAAACCTTTTATATATTAAGTTGATTTTATGATAAACTAAATGTTGGGAATTGATATAAGAAGGCAAGTTGGTGTATGCCAAATTGTAAGATCCATTCATCTGACCCCCACAAGAAAAGGACTTAAGCAATAATGGTTCAATACAATAGTTTTAGTTGGGCTGGGTTGAAAAGGGCTCAACCAATCTCTAAACACACAAACAAAGCCCAAATGTAGGTATAAATCCATGTAGCATTCATACTGGTGCAACAAGCAAAAACGAAAATGGACTTCATCATAAATAAAAGCATCCCACACTAATACGTGTTTCCTAAAATTCATTTAAATCCAAAATCGTGTTGTCTAATCCGATTGGAAATTAATTAGTCAATCAATAGTTGGAGGCAAATTGCCAAATCGGCCCCAGACAGGTCCATGAGAGATGATGAGAGACTTGTGCCCTGAACAAGCGCGCCCAATCGTCGTTGCTCTAAAGTCTCCGTGAATAACGCTATAGCGCTAGAGTATGTAGAGCAGCTTGACAGCTGTCATCTCAAAGTTCACTTTTTAACGACCATAGGTCTCCTCCGTCATCAAATACTCGAAGCTATTCCAGTGTTGCCAGTTGTGGCACCTCAAAAACAACTCTTACATCGATACAAAGTCGTAAAGCCAAAGATGACTTAATGTCGTTATCCTTGGATTTTAAATGCCCAGATAGCCCTCATGCTTCTGTGACGGACATGGGTAATGGCCGACTTTATTTTCATTGAATTGGGTCTCCGCAAATCCGAAATCACCGGTATTGTTGGAGGAGGCGTTGGCCACAGGTCGGTCAAAATAGAGACCGTCAAGCCTATTGACGTGAATGAACGATTTGGCGATAACATTTCTTTCCAAAGGGAGGTTGGCGATAGAACCTGGGAATGTGCCATCCGAAGTGGAAAAGCCGCTTCCCCCATGCGCTTCTTCAATGTCCCAAAATGGATAACAAATGAAGAATTAATCAAAGCTGTGTCTCCTTTTGGCTAGCTGATCTCTGGAATAGAGAACGAAGTATTTGGTAAATTTCACGACCCTCGCCTTGCTGGATTAACGAATGGGCACAGGAGAGCCATGATGGTTTCAACGGGCACCTTGCCGGACTTCATTAGGATTGACGATAAGAATATCCGTATTTACCACCGGAATCAAGTGACTAAATGCTTCCTCTGCAGGCAGGAAGGTCACCTCAAAGCTAATTGCCCAAACACCGCTATGCGTCCTACAGATGATGTTGGAAAAGTTCCTGACCCTAGTCCAACTCACAGGGAAGATGCATTGCCCTCCGTGAGAGAAGAATCCGCTGTGTTAGAAAACTTCATCCACACAAACTCCGTTACCTCTGGCCCCGGTCAGAGCATCTCGAACAGGGAACCCAACGTGGAAACGAGTAAAGGAAAGAAAGCTCACAACTACTCTCTCAATAATATAGAGGATGATATTGACGACGAGGCTGGTACTGAACAGCAGACCTTGGCAGAAGAGTATCAAGAAAATCAAGGACAATTGAAAAGAAAAACTCCAGCCTCACAGACAACGCCCATAGTGGAGCATGCCACAATTATCAAGAAAAAGGGACGATCGGGAAAGGACCTTCTACCAAGGACAATCATCACCAGATCTGAAAGCACCTCATCATAAGTTCCCAAATCGCCTAGGGGCCTTCATCAGTTGGGACTGGCTGGACGCCTGTGTTGTTAAGGTTGAATCCGGATGCACGAATCTGGCAAAATGATGGAGAGCGAGGAAGACGCTAACGTTATTGATGATCTGGGACTTGTGGATGATTTGGATAAAGGTGAGGACTGGCTGGTTTCTTTGAACGTGAGATCCATTGTGGGAAATGCGTCTAAAGTACAAGACATGCTTGAAACTCAAAGGCCAAAAATTGTCGCGGTCCAGGAAGTGTGGCAAGTGAACGAAGTTCACTTGTCATTCTGGGGATATAATTTTGAGTATGAAACAAGGATCGGAAGGAGGGGAGGGGGAGTTGGCATCCTTACCCACAGTTCGGTTCCTTATTCTAATTGTCCATTTTTAAATCTAATATCAGATGATTGTGAAGTCATTGGCATAGAGCTGTCCGAGTTCTATGTATTATCAGTCTATATTCCACCAAAATCCAACTTGAAAAAGGCTCTCTTAGAACTTGAGAAACGAATTGCTCTCTGTTCGTCTAAATCAGTTTTCATTTGCGGAGATTTTAACGTTGATTTCCTGCAAGATACTTCGCAAGTAAATAAATTAAACGACCTTATGATGAGCTTTCAACTTGTACCATACATAAACAAACCCACCAGAATCACGACAACTACCTCAACACAAATTGATAACATCTTTAGCAACAATAAATCTTGCCACAGAGGCGGGATTCTCATCTGTGACATAAGCGACCATCTTGCCCCATTTGTTTCCCTGGGTTTGAAGAAACCCTCAATAGCTAAAATTTCGACCAAAAATGCAAAAATAAAACGAATTATAAACATACAAAAGCTACGTAAAGCTCTGAGACAGGTGAGATGGAACCTACCCCATGACGATCCCGTTGCTTCATTTAATGAATTCAACTCAAAGCTTGAAAAGGAATTCCATGAAGCGTGTCCTTTAATCAAAACGAAACTGGATAGAAGCAAGTGCAAAACTAAAGCCTTGGATGACAAACGGTCTGCTTCAATCAAGACTGAGGAAAGAGCTACTTCATTCAATTTACCAACGATATCCCACTAAAGTAAACAAACGGAATTTTTCAGAGTATGCCAGGAAATACTACAATTTGATAAAAAAACGCAAAGATCTCTTACTGGCAGGCATATTTCGAGACGAATTCTAAAAACTCGAAAAAAACCTGGCAAGGAGCGAAAAACCTCCTAGGACTTACATCCAGGCCAAACACGTTTTCGACTAAATTGAGAGTTGACGGAAATATCATAAACAATAAAGATGATATGGCTAACTCTTTTGGACAATATTTTTCATCTATAGGACCGAAATTGAAACAGGCTCTTGCTGATATAAAGTCCTTCGATAAAGATCCTTGCCAGTATATTCCATCAGTTCCAAATCAGCGATCGTATTACTTCAAGTCAGTAAATAGACTCGACATTCTCAGAATAATTGATAACTTACCAAAAAAAGAAAGCCATGGTTTTGATGGTATCTCAAATACGATCTTAAAAGGAATTCGACATGAAATTGCCAATCCCCTTGCTCGTCTAATAACCATCTCCCTGACTACAGGATTCATTCCTTTGGAATGGAAATCTGCTTAAGTTTTGCCATTTTTCAAAGGGGGAGATCCCACTGACATGTCTAACTTTCGCCCAATCAGTATTTTACCGTCACTCTCAAAAGTGATGGAGAAAGTAGTTTATCAACAAATATACACAGCTTTTAACGACGAACATCTCATTGATGTACAATTCGGATTCCGCTCTAATCACTCGACTATGCATGCAATTCATAACTTTTTCCAAAATATTTCAAAGAACTATCTATCTAAGTACTCAATAGGATTATTTGTAGACTTGAAAAAAGCGTTTGATACCGTTGACCATCATATTCTATTATCAAAATTAGGCAAATATGGATTTAGTCAAAATGTTTTACGCTGGATAAGGAGTTACCTTATGAATAGAATCCAAAGAGTAGAAATACAGGGGCATTTATCAGAGCCAGCTCTTACAACATGTG
>NC_081445.1:2916470-2929000 GCF_007210705.1 Tigriopus californicus | reverse complement strand
ACATACATACATACATACATACATACATACATACATACATACATACATACATACATACATACATACATACATACATACATACATACATACATACATACATGTTGAGCCAACAAGTAATTTCCCTTTTACTTGATACTTGGATCATGCAGTTACTGGAAAAAGGCACATTATTACAGCATTTTTTTTTCTAAACTAAAGTCATCTGATCATGAATGGTTGAATGAATGGCTTCCGTCCAATACTATCGCAACTTGCCTGATGTCCGTGTGAAAAATCATGTTTGCATAGTGCAGCCTTAGTCGTCAGAGGGTTTGGATTCGGTATAAATGTCGCCCTGAACAACATTACCATCACGATCAGCCTTCGTCGCTCATGATCATGGGAGCTTTAACCAATTTAGCCATTCTTTCCTTGGCATTTGTCTCCAGGGTTGCCTCTCGGTCAGTTTCATAACTTAAACTCGAGGAATGTTTCCTTTTTCGTACTTTTGTGTTTTTGTTTCTTTTTTCAGAAACCTTGCTTCCCAATCCTTTGTGCAATTTTCTTCCAATCCCACGTCTGGCCCCATTCCTTATTGCGAGAACGGCAAATGGATCAGTTGCGAGCAAGTCACCGTTGACCTGATTGCATTGAGAAGCAACCAACCCTTGATTCTGCCCAATGGAGAGAAGGTCAGCCCTGTTGAATCCTCACCAGGTAGCCAATGTTCATTTTGACCCCTCATTCCCGGATCTATATCCATTATGTCACTATCCTGCTCTCACTTACTCTGTGAATAGGATCTGAGTCCGGATCAACCACGGCGTTTTATCAATCTGAGGACCTGTTGAACTCCATGACCATCACTTTCTTCGCCTCGGGCTCCAATGAGGTCAATGCCGTCCTTCATGAGGACGATCAAGTATTCAACTTGGCGCCTTGCGACCAAACTGGTGGTGAATGTCACGTTTTAGCCGAGGAGGATCCGGACTTGTTCAATGTGGAGGAGACCTCGACCAACTCCACAATGAGGGACTTGATGGTGAGTGCTCAATTCCTATTCCTTATTTTTGCATTTTGCCATTGCAAGTGATCCCCATTGCACAACCAACCCTAGACCAAGACCGCCTTAGAGCAACTCACCGATGTGGAGGACCGACAAGAGCAAGGTCGATTCCAACAAGATGCTGATGGGACGTACGTGGCCACCATCAAGATCTACTACACCAATCAATTTGCCCAAACCGTATCTAACGTGAATGCCTACATCTCTAACATGATTAGTCAAGCCAATGCTTGCTTCAGGAACTCACAAACCCAGATCCGTTTGCGATTGCTCTGTACCCAACAACTGAACAACATCACTGAAGACCGAGATCCGGGTCAAATTTTGACCCAATTTGTCAACATTAAAGGTGAGGAGGACCACATTCAAGCGCATACAGGTGGTTTTAACCAATAGGCCAGTACTACTAGCCAGGTTCAAGTGATCAGAATAGCATGATGCAAAGTAGACTTTCTAAATATCAAAGTTTCGCAGGTAGCCCAGCCAATCTCCGAGGAACGGCCGATTTTGCCCATCTCCTTGTGCGAGAGACTGATCCAACCAATTGTGGAATTGCCTACGTCGGGAGCACACAAGTTCCGTTTGGGGTGTCCAAGAAGGATTGCGCCATTGCCACTTATACCTTTAGCCACGAGATTGGTCATAACTTGGGATGCAGCCATGACCGTGCCAATTCGCCCAATGCTAATCCCAATGGTTATGCATTCGGTTACCTGGTTCCTGGCACTGGACACCGAACTACAATGGCGTAAGTCCACTCCTATCATCTTTCCACAGGTTATAGAATTGGGGGTGATTGTTGATCGCAAAATCGTCAAATGTTGCAGATATTGGAATCCTAACCATCGATCCAAGTTGAACCTTTACGCCAACCCTAGTGTACTGTTCCAGAACGTCCCAATTGGCAATGCCCAGAACAATTGCGCTCGCAAGATCCGAGAAAACGCCCGGATATTTGCCAGTATTGGCTCGGACACTGACTCATGTGGTAGGATGTGCAACCTAGGAATGCCGCATTTGGGGCAACGTTTCTTGTCCATGGAGTCACATCACTAGAAGCAAGAGCAAACAAAGCCGTAGACTGAGGTCAGATCTTATTATTCCAGGATCCACCACCACCACCACCACTCGCCCAACAACGGAGACCGTCATCTCAACCTGTTTGACTTCGTTCTCCCGATTTTTGCCCACTGGATCGAGAGTGGTGGTTCAGTATCCACTTTCTGGAAACTATGGCGATAATGAACAATGTATGTGGTATTTTGTGGTAAGTAAGAGCTTTGCCAAAAATGATTTGGAGTGTTAGCAATGATTTCTGACTACCAGGATAGATATTTCTGTATGTAAAGTATGTATGGATGCCTACAGTGCACAACTGTGATCAATTGTATGGGTTAGGCATTGATTGCTCTCAGTACATAAATAACGTATAAATGAAAACCGTTGTTCTTGTTTATAGACCTCATATGGCTGACAGCTCAGACTGAGAATCGAGAGAATTGATATTGAATTCTAAAGTCAATGTGGTTACGATATGCTCGCTTTCTTCGGAACAACTTCCGAGAAGGTGAGCTTCTGCGGCTCTGGACCTCTCAATGATTACACCTCTGCGGGCAATTCCATTCGTCTGACATTCACTTCGGATGGCTCCGTTGTTGGAAAAGGCTTCAAAGTCACTGTTCGAGGTGAATTTTTGCCTTTCCATCACACTTGCATATTGCCAATCAATTATTCATTGCTAAATTTTCTCTTTCATTTCCAGCCATGTAAAGAAAGAAATGAATCCTGGACCAGATATTCCCTCCATTTGATTCCTGCATGACATTACTTTTAGACTTCGTCTAAAAGCATTTCCCATTTTTTCATGTTCCAAGCAACTTTTTCTGGCAAAAAATGGCCCCAACCGAACTATTAATGCTTTGTGACATCATAACATCACTGATTCGAAATAGGAAAAAGTGTTTGAAAAATTTGGTGTGCAAATCTATTTCAAGTTATTCACCAGAAGTAAACAATCAGCGTTAGAAGCAGCCACAAAAAAAAAATTAAATTCGTCCAACAGTGACATATTCCCCTCCAGAAGAGTCTAGTGTACTCCATACAAAGAAACTGCTGACAAAGTTTCACTATTTTAAAGACGCATGACAAAAATATTAAATATTGGTACTGGTTCTGCCAATTTTGAGGTTTCCTTCGTGTTTAAAACAGCGTATAGTCCTTAATGGTAACCGAATGGGCCTTGTTGATCCGGTAGCATCTTTCAAGTCAGACTTGGACAAATTTTTAGATAGCATTCCAGATCAACCCTACATTCAAGGACTAGCTTTGTCTGCCAACTCAAATTCGTTGGAAGACCAAATGTCATATAAAGATTGAAAGGTAATAAAAAGACGAACTATAACCTTTCATTTCAATACTACTGGGGATTAAATTCCCTGTAACGGTTAGAAAAGCCCATGAAAAACCAAACCAAAAAAAAAATAAAAGAATGACAAGTACACCCTAGCCTAAACTTTGAGAAGGGACACTCATGAGGTTGCAGGAATGAGGAAACTAAAAACTGCGCTTTTTGTGTATTTGCCGCCTTTTACTACCAGTTTTCACCAATCCTCTATGGTCCTCATTAATATAAGCTCATTTTTATCATTTCCTTCAGTCAACTTCTGCTAGCACTTCCATGATCTTGGAAAATTCTTTGTCTTCAATCACATTGGCCATGCCAACTCTGCTGTCTTTTTTTGTCAAACCAAAGCCCCTGTCCCTGAAGATCTGACAATCCCAATGTGGTCAAAATGTTGTGATTGTATCCCTAGTTGCATTCCCAATTTCCACACCAGTTGCTTCCTTGCCCTTCTCTGTGTCACAGAGGTCAACTTGGCTCTCACCATGACCCTACCAATGCCCTTGGCCTTGGAGTACGTCAGTAGTGGAGTGCAAAGCTCAGTCGAAGATCGAACGTCCTTTAGCGAGGTTTCGTAGAGCTGTGCGTTACCGCCTGATCAGATGCATTCCCGCAGAGAGGGTGCTCAATGAATTCCATCTTCATGTATGTTCAAGCACTCAATTAGGAAGTAATGCAAAACTGAAACGTCCTCTAGCGAGGTTTCAGAGAACTTTCCTCTCCACTACTTCCGTACTCCATGCCTTGGCATAACCAGGCTAACCCAATGAGAGATTCCAAAGTGATCAATGCCTGAAGACATTCATTAGTAACGCATGTGCTCAAGTGCATTGAAAAATGAAGTCTTGTCAAAGATTGCATGTGAATCAAAGCTTTCAACAATTAGAGCATGCATTATTATCCATCTCAGTATTAATGGAAGCAGAATTTGCAAAACGATGCTTTCTTTTAAAGGACACTCAAATCTGGCAAACTCCACTTCAAGGAAAAATGACTGGTAACGGAGTCAATGTGAGAACCATTCAACGATATTGTCGACATGGCCCTGGCACTTAATCTTGGTACCTTTTCAAGATTAGATAGAAAGTGGGTTCACAAACCTTAAAGTCCCGCGCATTTTCTGAGAAATTCATATTCTTTAAAAGTTCCATTCAACATCTTAATGCCCAAAAAATGACAAGAATTACACCGCTTCATTACTAAAACTAACAATACAAGATCTTGTGGCCGAATGCAGTGCTTATTTGGAATAAAGTAAACTGTTTTGTGGCTAACAAATTTTCGCTTCTGATTGCTGTCGACATCTCTAGAAGTCCGTGGTACAATCTACACTTTGAAAACAAAAGTATATCATTTGTTCTTAATTATGAACAAGCTAGCTAGGCAACAAGATATATGAATGAGAAAATGTTTTGTTTTCATAAGCAATATAATGCATTGAACCACTCATTACAAGCAAGATTTATAATTCTGGCACAGGAAACTAATGGAGTCTCATTCAAGCTGATCCAATGCCCCAGGGCGAAAAAGGGTTGGGAGTCGCGTGCCGAGCTTTCCTTGCCTTTGAAGCAAGTGGTAGTGTGAGGCTGAATTACTGGAATTTTTAAATCTTGAAGTCTAGAAGAAAAGACTTTTTTGAAATATGATTCTAGATTGATTTGACATCATGCCCTTCACTTACATGTTCTAGGTTGACTAGGCTGTCAAAATATTGAAACACATTTGTTGGGGACGGCCTTAAGTCTGAAAACGATGGAAATTCCACTGTGATCTGCATTTTCACCTTTATTTTGTTCCTGAAATGCAAAATATTGCGCTTGTGTTATTGTGTTATGTAAGTGATACGGCGGACGCTTCGTATGTCAAGAAATATACCTTGAACTCGTTTTTATGGAGCTTTTAAAGCATTAATTCAAGAAATGAAAATATAGATATTATAAGTATTTCTTTTTTTGCGGCACAATTAGACAATCTGATCTTTTTTTTAGTTTCCGAAATAATCCTAAAAATGGTCATTTTTCTATCAAACTTTTGCACTGAAGAACATTAATAATGCATCCAAGTTATTCTTGCATTTTGAGACGTAGAGGGATCATTTCTGCATGTACTTTGCACCTATTGGCCGGCAAAATTTAGCCCTATTTCTGGTCTAGTATCAAATATATGTCTTTTCGTTTTCCATCTCCTCTTCTCCAAATCTAGAATATCTATGCCTTTCTTTGGTTCGAGCGAGATTTTTCTCTCCGGGGGTCGCTGGAGAGCAAGCGTGCGAGGAACATGAAATATAACGTTTTTAAGAGTTGGTGATGGGTCTCATGATTGAACTTATAAATACATTTTCCAACCTCCATGTTTGCAAATCAAATGGAAGAGTAAGTTAAAAATCCATTCCCTTTTAAAGGGTTAAATTGTAGCTCATGCTTAGAACTATGTTATTCAAAGAAATTGGTCAGGTTTCAAAGTGTACCATACTCTTAGAGATATCATTTCTACGTGTGGTTAACAAGTTCTAAAAATGACAGTTGTAGGCTCTTAATGGTTCAAGATATTTGAACTTTAGACGTTTGGAAGGAGAGTATTGTCTCCTTTTTTCAACACAATTTGCACTTTAAATTCCCAAAGGCATTTGCTGGCAGTTAAAAAGTATTTTAGTAGTTGAGGTATGAATTTGAGTTGCATCAAATTATGTCATTAAAACATTATCTTATGCTGTTCCATGGCCGGATCGTCTCACAAACATGGGAGTATGCAACGGTTTGGATTCCGCCTCTTATACGATCTGTTTGCTAGAATGGCAAACCAGAGCCTTGTTGCCATTAGCCCAAGCTAGGGTCACCACCAGCAGTGCAAATGCACGCCCATAGATGCAATAGAGAACTTGATCATGAAATAGTTGTCAACTGGCATTGTTAAGAATCCACCACTTACTTTGTCCTAGGTTGTGATTGGTGGAAAAACAAGGAGGGCAAGAAAAGAGGCAGAGAAAAGTTGATTCTAGAATGGAACGACTTTGGAGGATAACAACAGTTGAAAAAATGAATTAAAGGAGAAAACATAACCCTGGTTACTTCATTCGACTCCTTACAGGAGCCATCGGACTCCCTCGTTGGTAGCCTCAGGTTGAGAGGTTATCCGCGAAATTTCAGTTTGATAGGTCGATCGGAAGATTGATCAAGTCGAACCGTGCCCGGAACTTAGGCTACATTTAGACTAGGATGGAAAACCAGGATTGAATCCGGTTTGAGGATGGAAGTAGCTCTACTTCAATCCTCAAGATTGAATCTTCGGCACATTTCCATCCCTAAACCGGATTCAATCCGGGGATGGAATCATTTTGTTTTATGAGGATGAATCTCATGCCCAGTGTGGCCAGGCAAATTGTAAAAAAGTACCAGTGAAGTTCACATATTACAATCCCTACATGAGAAGTGAATACATTGGCAATGTTTTTTTTGAAAGAAGTGATTTTACGATTTTATAGATCCATCCAGTCCCTTATCGTGGCGGTAATATTTGAATAATTCCCACAATATTACTTTTCTACTGCTGTTTAAGGAGTTGATGAAACCATAAAGCCTATATTACCAAGACCTTTAGGTTTCAATGTATTTACCATGCCAATTCAATACTTGAAGCTATTGCAATTTGCTGATTTGTCCTTTTTAATAATATTCAGGGTTTGTGTTTTGGTTTATTTGGTATGACGCCTGACAAAGTGGCGTTCCTGCTCGGAATGATTGAACATGGTTGAGTGCAGAGAGAAATGTGATCACCAAAAGACACAAAAATGTTTCTTCAAATAAATCACGGATCTTAACCAATATTAAGTAAAATCAAAATCAACAGTAAACGGAACTTGAACTCATGACGCATCTATTTTGAAAAGCTAACTTCTTGTTGGCATTGAATACTTTTGTTGAGATTTAGATTTTGTAATTTTCATATATGTATTAAGTAATGATCGCACCTACGCTGACCACTATTTAATTCTAAGTATTGAAGTCGTTCCCAACAACTTAGGCGGTTCATCCCCGCAATAGATCTTGCAAAAGATCTTGGCACTTATTTAATCTTATTCCAACCCCGAGCTGTCATGGGTGCCCAAATTGGGAAAGCATATTCTAGATGCGGTTGAGCAATTGATTGGTAAAGTTTTCATTGTATATGCATGTATACAAACTAAAGCATCGTCATGAGAGAACCACACCCTAATCTCAAAGAGGGACCCATTTGTATATTATGTCCATGTCATTTTGCAGGTCTGCTTGGTTCCTAGAATTTCTAGCAAACACTGGCTTAACATCATTAGCATAGGAAGATATTGAAGACTGTAGGGAGAATCCATGTAGTAATGGAATGAACAATACAAACAAGATGAGGCTCAGGAAAGTTCCTTGAGGCAGACACCACGTGTCTAGTGCTGCCTAAGGAGCCATCAACTCGAACAGCTTGAGTGCACTTGGTGGGGAAATCCCTGATCCAAGAGCACATATTTCCTCTAATACCTATTTCGTTTGATCAAGTTAGTAGTAGAATATAAACTAATGAGGTATGAAAACCAATGATACGTGAAAACTACATTACTTCAGCTTGGCATTTTTTCAATGCACTTTGCCTTTAGTTTTACAAGTGATAAAACGTCATGCGTTGGGGTATCGGTTAAACATTCACAATATATTACTCCTAAAACTTCGTTGATACCATTAACGGAGCCGGCACGGCCGGTACCAAGCACATGGAAGTAAAATGGACAAGCATTGATCTATATATTCATTCATCTTAGTGAATTGGATGTAGAACGGTTTCTGTTTCATTTATGATATTAATGATGAAATAAATTATTTCAAAGGGTATTGTCAAACCCCCTTACGAAGGAAGACCCTTTTGTTGATTCGCTTTTTAAGCAAAATCCTTCATTTGTATTTTCATTTTAATCACCGGCAATCACTCATAAACAAACCTCGTCGGGTGTCTTTTTATTTTTTCGGAATGTACATCTTTTACAGTCACATAACCTTATCCACGCAAATTCGTTGCTCAGAAAAACCTGGCAACTCAAGTTTATGATTACCGAGGGCTTTACCCTCATTGATGTCAACTATCAGCCAACCGCACACCATGATCACCTTGTGTCCTCAGACCTCATACATCTTGCAGAAAGGAAGAATCCTGGAGGAAGATATCATTGGTGGTGACTTCAACATGCGATCTGACTTGAGTGAATCCACCAAGCTCTCCCAGATCCTGTGCGCCAATGATTGGGAATCAATCATTCTTGGCTTCGACCAGGGAGTCCCGACACACTCCTACTCCCTGCCCTGAGAGCCTCTATACTTGACCACTTCTTTATATCTGAAAATTTTCCGTCTCCGGCCAGTTTCATCCATCTACCGGCCTTTTATTTTCCCCTCCCGATTTCTTTCACCTTCAAGATACCCAGAAGTTTCCGTCATCGTAGAGGTATTACCTGGTCTTACCTCGGAGTTGGGTGTGTGGACGTTATTCAGTATGAAAATCCTCTGAATGAAGTGGCCCATGGATGCTCAGGCTGCGTAACGTCCGAGCCTTGACTCCAAGGTAAGAACGCACCCCTAGTCCATGGCTGCTGGAGGGTATATGATGCTTACAACGAAATTCATTTGACATGAGAAATTGCTGAAGGTACCAGTAACTTGTCAGCGAAATATTAAGTTCCTCCACCACTCAAAAAATATATAAAAAATCGGTATTCCTCTAGAATAGACAACGGTGGAAAAACAGTTTGCTCAGTGATGACAGATATGAAGACATTCATGTCAGTTTTTAAGGTCATTTTCATTTTACTAAATGGCAAGAGGAAATGAGGCTTGCGCCGCGGCCTAGGCGTCCCCAGGTCCTTGCAACCGAGCTGCCGCAGGCTTGCGCCGCGGCCTAGGCGCCTTCAGGCCCTTGCAACTGAAGGGTTAGGTTAAGTTAGATTGGGTTAGGTTAGGTTAGGTTAGGTCAGGTTAGGTCAGGTCAGTTTAGGTCAAAGTTTCATGACTAATCTGAAATATCCGGCATCACTGAGAGGACCACTTTTCCGTCGTGCCGGCCCGTTGTCCATTCTAGAGAAATACCATTTGGTCTTATCGTGTCCCAGAACTAGAAGCGAAACGGCCTCCCTGATAATCCATCTTGGAAGTATTCCACAATTGAAAACATCGGACCAACAGAAATGTGCTCCAGCCATGCCTCATTTACGGGGTTGTGAACAGTGTAGAGTGCTGTGGAGGATGGCCAATCATTCAAAAAGTACAGATCATTTGCTATGTTGGCCTTAACTTGTGCAAAAGCTAACGAAACCGCGTTCCTCCATCCAAAGAGGAAGCCAACAACGACGATGTCTGTGATCTTCAATACAAACCACCAGATATGCCAAGCTCTAGCCAAAAAATTCTGATCTGTCTCTTCAAAGTCCTGAAGCTCTCTCCCACCTTCAGTGAGATGTGCCCAATGCTATTTATTGCTACCATTGTGCAAATTGTGGGTGTTAGTTCAACACCAGCGCAATCAAAGACAATGCTACTAACTCACCACCAACAGCACGAATATGTCAGCCAAGAAAAGCTCATTTGGAAGCTATCCAGTTTGAAATACTCCGCCAATCATTTAAAATATGTGGTAATCAAAAGAGATTATGCCCAGACAATGTGTTTTTTAAGTATGGTTTTTGTCATGAAATGTACAACAAACAAAGACACTACTTATTTATTCATTTTATAGTTCCATGTACACGCGATATCTCATTGGCGACGAGGATTCAAGACCCCACTAACAAATGTTAAATGTGGACGCAGGAACCCGGGGGATCCGTCCAAGGGACGCCAGATCACCACGTTTCGATCACTCTACCACGCTGACAACGACCAACTCGAGGCCCTTGACCTTTTGGTTGACGGCTTTGAAGCCTATTGCGAGGCCTTTTATGGCCATGATGGCCCCCCACCATCAGTCGAGCCCATAGCCAATAACCAATGGAAACGATTGCTCAGAATAGCTCTGGCAGCAACAACCTTATCCATCATCCGCAACCGATTTTTGGATCTGAAGGATGATTCTGTGACTTACAAGGCAATCGTCGAACACACCTCAAGCACCAATTTGGCAGCCTCAAATCAGAGTACTCTACAATGAACGCTCTCCTAGACACGCAACAAAAGCAGAAATCATTTTCATCATTCTTTGATAGAATATTGGCTTGGCTGCCCGATCCGGGTTCCCATGTAGGGAATGCCGGGGTCATCTCGTGAGACACCTTGTTATCCGGCACATCATGTGTGACAATTAGGGCTCGGCTCTTCAAAAACAAATGGACAAAAGAAGAGCTACCAATCAGGGCACGAGAGGTCGAGATATCAACGGCAGCCACGGCGGCCAGCCGAAGAGATCCCAACATTAAGAATTGCCTTAGACAAGACCCCCAAGCAGGCTGGAACAAAATCAACAGGATTGGGGGACCATACTCCAAATCCGCCCGCCGTATGAGAGAATCCCGCAGTCAACCAGGACGGGTGGATCATGCGCATTACTGCGGCAGGTCCCCGGAGCATGAGCGCTTTCGGTGTCCAGCATCCCGGGCTCCTGTAATAAGTGTGGCAGGCTCGGACATTTTGCCGTAGTTTGTCGATCAGCAAACCCACGGAAGTACGGCTGCAATGGCTGTCCAGAATCAGAAACCACAGGGACAAGGCTCAGCCCAACGAATCCACTATGGAAGAGAATCGCATATTACAACGTCTTCAAGATCGGCCAAGACAACCCAAGCCGTTGTCCAATTGCCCATCAATAACCATCGGTTCGTCAAAAATAAGTGCTATCGTCAATACAGGGGCCAAGCAATGTGTGGCCCTCTTCGAGCATGACCAACAGCGACAAGAAGAGCATCAACCATGCACCTGTTAATTCGGCCCTTCGGAAGCACGTTATCCCACCAGTAGGCACAACACTCTCAAAACATCATGGTATGGAAGCATCGTCAAAGCTGAGTGGCTTGTAGTTGATGATTCCAAACTGAACAGACACATCGACCCCATTATATCGAAAATCTCTTGCATAGCCTTTAAAATGATAATGCTGGACCCCAGACTACTTCCGCTATGCTAGAGATTCCAATACAAACATGGAAAATAAACGAGACAGTGCTTTGTACGCCTCAGAAATGCCATTAGTAGACATCCCGCCGACATGGGAGAAACCAATCAGAATCAAAAATGGATCTGCAACAACCGCTTCAAGGAGTGTTTTCCACAGTTTTGGCTTTTGCGCAAACACTAGTACACTCTATCTTAAACCCACTAAACCGTTCATATCTCCACCAAGCCCATCCATACTACCTCAACCTCAGATCCAATGAAGCCATAACACAAAATGCTACAAGACGAAACTCATTGAATATTCATGACGCCCGCGGGAATGGATCTCGAACCTGGCCATAGTACTCAATAGATAGAGGCGCCATTCGGATTATGGCTAGATCTCAGGGGTTGAACGCTGAACTCAGAGACACACATGTCCAAATCCCCACACCTGAACAATCAAACTAAAACTGGCGAACTGCAAGGTTTTTTTCGAAACTAGACTTCAAACAAGCTTCCACCAATCTCGAATTGGCCGAAGAGTCTCGACCGCTACAGTCTTCCGTTGTGGAGCCCGACTTATACCGGTACAAGAGATTGTCCATGGGAGTAAAGCCGCATCGGGAAGTTGCCAACAAGGTGTACAAAAACTTTTAGTGAACTCCCTTCGTCCATATCATACACGACGACGTAATAGTGGCTGCCCCGACAAGATTGGAGCATGATGAAGCACTGGCTTCTTTCTTTAGACAGTGTAAAGGCTTGCGGAATGACCTTGAACCCCGAAAATTGCCGCCTTGGGGTCGACTCGATCACATTTTGGGGCGTTCAAGTGGGTGCAGGGGTGTCTCGCCGGACCAGAAAAGGTGGAGACCCTTTGTGGCGCTCGTACACCTTCTTTCAAAAAGGAACTGATCTCCTTTTTATGCCATGGCCCGAGCCAATCACGAGTTTATCCCAGCCATGGCCAGCCGCACACCCCTCTATG
>NC_081445.1:2916091-2916419 GCF_007210705.1 Tigriopus californicus | reverse complement strand
CCTGGAGGAGGGTAGGGGCCCGACCAAATCAATGTGCACATGGTCGAAACGGCGGTTAGGAACGTCAATTTGTTGTAGTGGGGCTCTTGTGTGGGTTTGGACTTTTGACTTCTGGCAACGTACGCAGTTTTGAGCCCAATCTTTGACTTGCTTTGAGAGATGATGCCAAACGAATTTTTGACTGATGAGTTTGGACGTTGTTTTCACCGACGGATGGGAAAGGCCATGAATTTGGTCGAAAACTTGCCGACAAAGGGAAACTGGAACGATGGGCCGAGGTTGGCCAGTGGAAACGTCACAGAGCTGAAGGTTGGTGCATGACGTTCTC
>NC_081445.1:2915851-2916051 GCF_007210705.1 Tigriopus californicus | reverse complement strand
GTAAAGCCGTTTCCAGCGAGATCAATCAGGAAAAATAGCTTTTATTCTTTTCTAGGGATCAAAATCTTGTCCATCAATCTGCTGATTCTTCTCAAAAACCAGCTGATTCTTCTCAACCGGTCCTCCTTCCTCCTTCCTCTACTCAGGGGTGCCATCCAGGGGCGACACAGGAACTTTTGGGGCCATGTGCGGACCATGTG
>NC_081445.1:2915383-2915815 GCF_007210705.1 Tigriopus californicus | reverse complement strand
GCGGCAGGTCCCCGGAGCATGAGCGCTTTCGGTGTCCAGCATCCCGGGCTCCCTGTAATAAGTGTGGCAGGCTCGGACATTTTGCCGTAGTTTGTCGATCAGCAAACCCACGGGAAGTACGGCTGCAATGGCTGTCCAGATCAGAAAACCACAGGGACAAGGCTCAGCCCAACGAATCCACTATGGAAGAGATCGCATATTACAACGTCTTCAAGATCGGCCAAGACAACCCAAGCCGTTGTCCAATTGCCCATCAATAACCATCGGTTCGTCAAAAATAAGTGCTATCGTCAATACAGGGGCCCAAGCAAATGTGTGCCCTCTTCGGGCCATGACCAACAGCGACAAGAAGAGCATCAAACCATGCACCATGTTAATTCGGCCCTTCGGAAGCACGGTTATCCCACCAGTAGGCACAACCACTCTCAAAAC
>NC_081445.1:2914654-2915347 GCF_007210705.1 Tigriopus californicus | reverse complement strand
ATTATGCCCAGACAATGTGTTTTTTAAGTATGGTTTTTGTCATGAAATGTACAACAGAACAAAGACACTACTTATTTATTCATTTTATAGTTCCATGTACACGCGATATCTCATTGGCGACGAGGATTCAAGACCCCACTAACAAATGTTAAATGTGGACGCAGGGAACCCCGGGGGATCCGTCCAAGGGACGCCAGATCCACCACGTTTCGATCACTCTACACACGCTGACAACGACCAACTCGAGGCCCTTGACTCTTGGTTGGACGGCTTTGAAGCCTATTGCGAGGCCTTTTATGGCCATGATGGCCCCCCACCATCAGTCGAGCCCATAGCCAATAACCAATGGAAACGATTGCTCAGAATAGCTCTGGCACCAACAACCATATCCATCATCCGCAACCGATTTTTGGATCTGAAGGATGATTCTGTGACTTACAAGGCAATCGTCGAACACCTCAAGCACCAATTTGGCAGCCTCAAATCAGAGTACTCTACAATGAACGCTCTCCTAGACACGCAACAAACAAGGCGGATGTACGGTACAGCAGTTGTTGATTCGCTTTTTAAGCAAAATCCTTCATTTGTATTTTCATTTTAATCACCGGCAATCACTCATAAACAAACCTCGTCGGGTGTCTTTTTATTTTTTCGGAATGTACATCTTTTACAGTCACATAACCTTATCCACGC
>NC_081445.1:2908837-2914503 GCF_007210705.1 Tigriopus californicus | reverse complement strand
AGGAGAATCAGTTCCTTTTTGAAGAAGGTGTACGAGCGCACGAAAGGGTCTCCACCTTTTCTGGGTCCGGCGAGACACCCCCTGCACCCACTTGAACGCCCCAAAATGTGATCGAGTCGACCCCAAGGCGGCATTTTTCGGGTTCAAGGTCATTCCGCAAGCCTTTACACTGTCTAAAAAAAGAAGCCAGTGCTTCATCATGCTCCAATCTTGTCGGGGCAGCCACTATTACGTCGTCGTGTATGATATGGGACGAAGGGGAGTTCACTAAAAGTTTTTGTACACCTTGTTGGCAACTCTCCCGATGCGGCTTTACTCCCATGGACAATCTCTTGTACGGTATAGTCGGGCTCCACAACGGAAGACTGTAAGCGTCGAGACTCTCGGCCAATTCGAGTTGGTGGAAGGCTTGTTTTGAAGTCTAGTTCGAAAAAACCTTGCAGTTCGCCAGTTTTAGTTTGATTGTGTCAGGGTGGGGATTGGGACATGTGTGTCTCTGAGTTCAGCGTTCAACCCCCTGAGATCTACCATAATCCGAATGGCCGCCTCTATCTTTGAGTACTATGGCCAGGTTCGAGATCCATTCCGCCGGGCCGTCATGATATTCAATGACGTCGTCTTGTAGCATTTGTGCTATGGCTTCATTGATCTGAGGTTGAGGTAGTATGGATGGGCTCTTGTGGAGATATGAACGGTTTAGCGTTGGGTTAAGATAGAGTTGTACTATGTGTTTGCGCAAAAGCCCCAACTGTGGAACACTCCTTGAAGCGGTTGTTGCCGATCCATTTTTGATTCTGATTGGTTTCTCCCATGTCGGCGGGATGTCCTACTAATGCATTTCTGAGGCGTACAAGCACTGTCTCGTTTATTTTCATGTTTGGTATTGGAATCTCTAGCATAGGGAAGTAGTCTGGGTCCAGCATTATCATTTTAAAGGCTATGGCAAGAGATTTCGATATAATGGGGTCGATGTGTCTGTTCAGTTTGGAATCATCAACTACAAGCCACTCAGCTTTGACGATGCTTCCATACCATGATGTTTTGAGAGTGGTTGTGCCTACTGTGGGATAACCGTGCTTCCGAAGGGCCGAATTAACATGGTGCATGGTTTGATGCTCTTCTTGTCGCTGTTGGTCATGGCCCGAAGAGGGCACACATTTGCTTGGGCCCCTGTATTGACGATAGCACTTATTTTTGACGAACCGATGGTTATTGATGGGCAATTGGACAACGGCTTGGGTTGTCTTGGCGATCTTGAAGACGTTGTAATATGCGATCTCTTCCATAGTGGATTCGTTGGGCTGAGCCTTGTCCTGTGGTTTTCTGATCTGGACAGCCATTGCAGCCGTACTTCCCGTGGGTTTGCTGATCGACAAACTACGGCAAAATGTCCGAGCCTGCCACACTTATTACAGGGAGCCCGGGATGCTGGACACCGAAAGCGCTCATGCTCCGGGACCTGCCGCAGTATGCGCATGATCCACCCGATTGTCCTGGTTGACTGCGGGATTCTCTCATACGGCGGGCGGATTTGGAGTATGGTCCCCCAATCCTGTTGATTTGTTCCAGCCTGCTTGGGGGGTCTTCCGTCTAAGGCAATTCTTAATGTTGGGATCTTTCGGCTGGCCGCCGTGGCGCCGTTGATATCTCGACCTCTCGTGCCCTGATTGGTAGCTTTTCTTTTGTCCATTTGTTTTGAAGAACCGAGGCCCTAATTGTCACACATGATGTGCCTCGATAACAAGGTGTCTCACGAGATGACCCCGGCATCCCTACATGGGAACCCGGATCGGGCAGCCAAGCCAGATATTCTATCAAAGAATGATGAAAATGATTCTCCTGGCTTTGTTTGCGTGTCTAGGAGAGCGTTCATTGTAGAGTACTCTGATTTGAGGCTTGCCAAATTGGTGCTTGAGGTGTTCGACGATGCCTTGTAAGTCACAGAATCATCCTTCAGATCCAAAAATCGGTTGCGGATGATGGATATGGTTGTTGGTGCCAGAGCTATTCTGAAGCAATCGTTTCCATTGGTTATTGGCTATGGGCTCGACTGATGTGGGGGGCCATCATGGCCATAAAAGGCCTCGCAATAGGCTTCAAAGCCGTCCAACCAAGAGTCAAGGCCTCGAGTTGGTCGTTGTCAGCGTGTGTAAGAGTGATCGAAACGTGGTGGATCTGGCGTCCCTTGGACGGATCCCCCGGGGTTCCCTGCGTCCACATTTAACATTTGTTAGTGGGGTCTTGAATCCTCGTCGCCAATGAGATATCGCGTGTACATGGAACTATAAAATGAATAATAAAGTAGTGTCTTTGTTCTGTTGTACATTTCATGACAAAAACCATACTTAAAAACACAATTGTCCGGGCATAATCTCTTTGATTACCACATATTTTAAATGATTGGCGGAGTATTTCAAACTGGATAGCTTTCCAAATGAGCTTTTCTGGCTGACATATTCGTGCTGTTTGGTGGTGAGTTAGTAGCATTGTCTTTGATTGCGCTGGTGTTGAACTAACACCCACAATTTGCACAATGGTAGCAATAAATAGCATTGGGCAATTCTCACTGAGGTGATCTCCTTTTTATGCATGGCCCGAGCCAATCACGAGTTTATCCCAGCCATGGCCAGCCGCACACCCGCTCTATGGACCCTCACAAAAAAGTCCGTCCATTTCAAGTGGGATCAAAGCCAACAAAGAGAGTTTGATTTGCTCCGAAAAGCGCTTATGGGTTCTATCAGTCTGGTAAAGCCGTTTCCAGCGAGATCAATCAGGAAAAATAGCTTTTATTCTTTTCTCGGGATCAAAATCTTGTCCATCAATCTGGAAAACGCCAAACCAGCTGATTCTTCTCAACCGGTCCTCCTTCCTCCTTCCTCTACTCAGGGGTGCCATTTAGGGGCGCCACAGGACCCCCCCGGAGACCGCAGGCCGTACAATGAATTCACTTGTGCTTCTAGTAACTGTATCATTCCAAGATTTGAGCCGGTTGTTGTGGAGGTTGTGTCCCGGGGCTATCTTTGTGAGGAACTGATTGTCGTGATGCTTTTGGCGGCCGCCCTCGCCGAGGAGGCTGAGTGATTTGTACGGGCCTGTCGATGTCCAGATGTGCTGGTTTCAGGCGATCAATTGAGATGATCTCAGGCGCCCACCAACGTCAATCTTGAAAGCCTTTCTTCCCTCCTCAATCACTTTGAAGGGGCCCTCGTATGGATGTTGGAGAGGAGGTTTATGCGCGTCACGTCTGATGAAGACAAATGGAGATGACGCAAGGGTAGACGGCACTGATGATAGGGGTTGGCCATGGCGAGAAGTTGGAGTTGGCGTGTACCTCTGAACGGTTTCTCGCAACTGAGGGAGAAAGGCGCGCGGCTCAGCGGATGCGGATGTGGGCATAGCAAAAAAATCACCGGGAATGCGTAGAGGAGATCCATAAACCAACTCAGCTGATGAGGTTTGTAGGTCCTCCTTGGGCGCAGTTCTGATGCCCAAGAGTACCCACGGAAGCTCATCAATCCAGCCAGTCCCCTTTAGAACTAGACGGGCCATCAGAGAAGATTTGAGGTGGCGGTGGAATCTCTCAACCATGCCATTGGATTGGGGATGGTAGGCGGTTGTGTAATGAACGTTGGTACCAAATACCTTGGCGATCTCCCGCCAGAGGGAAGAGATGAATTGTGATCCTTGGTCCGACGTGAGATCGGCAGGGACGCAGAATCTGGCGATCCAGTTCCCAACAAATGCTCGAGCACACGTTGCTGTATCAGTTTGCTGCAGAGGAATTGCTTCTGGCCAACGCGTGAAACAATCCACCATGGTCAGGAGATGTGTGAATCCCCTGGAGGAGGGTAGGGGCCCGACCAAATCAATGTGCACATGGTCGAAACGGCGGTTAGGAACGTCAATTTGTTGTAGTGGGGCTCTTGTGTGGGTTTGGACTTTTGACTTCTGGCAACGTACGCAGTTTTGAGCCCAATCTTTGACTTGCTTTGAGAGATGATGCCAAACGAATTTTTGACTGATGAGTTTGGACGTTGTTTTCACCGACGGATGGGAAAGGCCATGAATTTGGTCGAAAACTTGCCGACAAAGGGAAACTGGAACGATGGGCCGAGGTTGGCCAGTGGAAACGTCACACATAATTGTCTCCCTGTTTGGACCAAATGGAACGTCACAGAGCTGAAGGTTGGTGCATGACGTTCTCCATAGTTGCGTCTCTTCGTCCTCTTCGAGCCATTGCTGAGAAATCGACCCCGGATCCGAGTTGACTGGTAGAGTTGATTTGACAGCAAGATAGAGCGTCTGCCACTATGTTGTCCTTTCCGGAGATATGGCGTACGTCGGTCGTGTACTCCGATATGGCCGTCAGGTGGCGCTGTTGGCGAGCCGACCACGGGTCTGATATCTTGGCGAACGCAAACGTAAGAGGTTTGTGGTCCGTGAAGATAGTAAAAGAACGGCCTTCAAGAAAATAACGGAAGTGGCGAACTGCGAGGTAAACGCCAAGAAGTTCACGGTCGAAAGCGCTGTATTTCCGTTCTGGAGGTCGCAAAGGCCGACTGAAGAACGCCAGGGGGCGCCAATGACCCTTCTGCCACTGCTCCAGGGCCCCGCCCACAGCTGTTTGTGAGGCGTCCACCACGAGGGCCAATGGGGCTCCCGTTTGCGGGTAGAAGAGCATGGTGGACTTGGCCAAGGCAAGTTTGGTTTGTTCGAACGCAAAGGCCATTTGCTCAGTCCACAAGAGTTCTTTTTGCTTCCCTCTAAGGGCTTCATAGAGGGGAGTCATGATTTGGGCAGCCGAGGGGACGAAACGGTGGTAGAAATTTATCATTCCAAGGAACTCTTGCAATCCCTTAATTGTTTGAGGCCGGTTGAATTTTGAGATGGCCTCGACCTTAGTTGGAAGGGGCTTGATTCCGTCTTTAGAAATCCGATGCCCAAGGAAGTCAAGTTGGGAGCAACCGAATTGGCATTTGGCCAGATTGATGACAAGGCCGGCGTTTTGAAGTCGTTGTAAGACTTCTCTCACGTGTGCCAAGTGCTCCTTCATTGTCTTGCTTGCCACCAGGATGTCGTCCAGGTAGACAAAAACGCAGTCAAGTGCCATGAGGACAGTGTCCATAAGCCGCTGAAAAGCCTGGGCCGCGTTCTTGAGTCCGAATGGCATTCTAAGGAACTCAAACAAACCAAATGGGGTGATGACGGCGGTTTTGGGCACGTCCTCTGGTCGGACCGGGATGTGGTGGTAGCCCCAGACAAGATCAATTTTTGTGAAGTATCTGCAGCCGTGGAGGTTGCTAGTGAAATCCTGAACGTGTGGCACAGGGTACCAATCGGGAGTGGTGACATCATTCAGGCGCCGATAATCCCCGCAGGGGCGCCACTCATTGGAGCCTTTGGGGACCATGTGGAGAGGGGAGGACCACTGGCTGCTGGAACGTCTGATAATTCCCATCTCCTCCATCTTGGCGAACTCGGCCTTGGCATAGGCTAACTTGTCTGGAGGTAGGCGACGGGAACGTGAGTGAAGAGGTGGGCCCGTGGTGGGTAGGTAATGCTCGACGCCATGTTTGTTGATCTTTGAATGAAAAGCTGGTTGGACAACTTCGGGAAAGTCTGAGAGGAGCTTGGCGAAATCGTCGTTGGCAGCCTGAACTGAATTG